>NC_087449.1:5172500-5422500 GCF_036321535.1 Camelus dromedarius | reverse complement strand
AACTCATGCTACAAAGCAATAGTGGAATATATTTAAAGTCACGCACCTGCTCTTCAAACTCTCCTTGTTGCCTCTTTCCATTCATTCATTCATTTAGCAAATATATGTTGAGCACCTACTTTTGTCAAGCACATTTCTAGGCACTGGAGAAACAGCTGAGAAAAAGATAGGAAAAGAGTCCTGCTCTTAGAGAGCTTACATTTGAATTGGGGAGGCACACAGTAAATGACTTGGTACAGAAAGAAGGGAGATAATTTTAGATAGAAAGACTTTCTACAAAGGCAATAGAACTTATGGGGAGTGTTACATTGGCTAGTGGTCCCGGAGGGGTTCTCTGATGAGCTGACTGTGTGCTGAAAGCTGAGCAGAAAGCAGAGTTGACAGAAGAGGGTTCCAGGCAGAGGCCACAGCACGAGCAAAGGCCCTGAGGTTGGGACAACGTGGACAATGTGAGTGTGTTTTGGGGAAGAGAAAGGTCTCTGGGACTGGAACAAAGTGAACAAAGGAGGGGATTGTATGGGAGGAAGATGGAAGAATGGGCGGGGGTCACGGTGAGTAGGGTCTTGCAGGCAGTAGGAAGTCTCAACCTTATTCTAAGTGCAAATTGGAGAGTTTTGGGGAGTGGAGTGGTGTGATCTGATTTACATCTTTAAAGATCATCCATGTCATTCATCCACTGATGTTTTTCAAGAGAGGGTTGGATTTCAGCACACACTGACCATACTGGCCTCTGGCATGAAGTCAAGGTGGCAGAGCTGCAGAGGGAGGGGCGTGGGCCTGGGAGAGGAGGCGACAGTGGAGCAGGAACTGGAGGACACACGGGAGATGGCGGGGGATGAGGAAGCACAACTTGTGTTTAAGGACCTGTAAACCCTGAGTGAGAATGGAGCACAGGACGCCAGGGTGGGAGAAACGAGACAGGAGGGAAGGTCGGGGCCAGAGACCCAGCGACGAGATTGGACTTAGTCCTAAGGGTGATGGGTTTCTGATGACACAATCAGATTTCTGCCGTAGCTGCTGCATGGATGTTGATTCAAGTGGGCAGGATGACTGGGAAAGACGAACTAGGATGGTGGCAGTAATCAGGGAAGAGACGCAGATGACAGAGCGGGGCAGGAGCAGTGGGAATGGAGGAATGTAGTTGCGTTTAAGGGTGGCTGAGGTTGAAAGCCACGGGGCTTGGAGAGATTAGCTGTAGGTGGGGTGCTGAACAGTGTGGGGTCTGGGGTGGTGCAGGGGAACGTCTCTGCCCTTCTCACCGTGAAGCAGAGATGGTTGGGGGTCTGGGGGAATAAAATGGACCAGTCTCTTCTGGTCCTTCTGTCTTCAGTCAGTGCTCCCGGGCTATAGCCAGTGTGACCGGACACTGCGTGGGGAGAGGGGATAAAAAAAGTAGGGACCCTTTGATAGAGGAGGTGCAGTGAGAGAGGTTTTCCAACATCTGGGCCTGATGTGTGAGAATTTCCGGTCCAATCCACTTCATCCCTGTATTTTGCAGCTGCTGAATCCAGTTCTTTTCTAAGAATCTTCATTAGAGTCTGCGTCTGATGGCAGAAGGTAACACTGAGACTTCCTTTCGTTGTCTTCAAATCCTTCAGTCTGGCAAGCACTGAGCACCCATAGGTGCTGAGCTCCGGGGGGAGAGAGGAGCCTGAACCGGGTAGGACAGCCACTCTGCTTTGCAGATCATCTGCCCGCACCTCCCTCCCAGCCCCCCTCTCCCGTCCCCTCCCCGCCGCTCAGCATCTAGTCACTCTTGGTCTTAATAGTTTTTGAAAAGTTAACAGCGTGAACAGAGCAAGGTTCAGGCACACATTCGAAAGAAAGCATATAAATACATATCTTGCAGCTTCAGCAACTTGGGTTTGTCTCCGTTTTCTTCAAGTCAGGGAAACAGTAAAGACAAAAGCAATTTCTCGGGGAGCCCTCAGCCCTGTTTTGAGAACGTGTCTCTCATTCAGGAGTTGAGTGTTGGAGCCACGGCTGCTAATTCGATGCAACATTCATGGACGTGTGACAGTAGAGCCCTTTGGCTCTTGCTGCTCGTGGCCTTCCTAGGCTCTCTCCCCCTCTTTCTTTTTCTTTTTCATTGCATGGCCAGCAAAACTAGAAGCAATGTAAGGAAAGATCTTTTTTTTTTTTTACTCTTTGTGTAAGTTATACACCATTGGTTCAGGGTAGGGCTGTAGAAACAGGCCTTGTTTTAAAGCCCAGCTCTGTCACCACCCAGTAACTGTATGATGCCTCGGGCAGTGTTACTTCACCTTTCCGAGCCTCAGTTCCCTCATCTGTAAAGTGGGGATAATCACGGTGCTCTTTTACCTTGCATGAGGCAGTATTTAGTGGTTCAGAGTATAGACTCAGTGGCTAGACTGTCTGGGTTCCTACCGTAACTCTGCCACTCATTATGTGGCCTCGGGAAGGCCCCTTCACCTCTCCGAGCCTCAGTTTCCTAATCTACAAAATGGGGATGATGATGGTGCCCACCTCGTTGGGCTGTTCTAAAGATTGTCAAGCTTCTGTAATCCCAAGAAGGAAGCCCCCAGGGAAGCGCTATCCACATAGCAAGTGCAATGTCAGTATTTGATAATAAATACAAAATCACTTTTGAGAAATAAAGTGAGAAAATGTACACGAAGCCAGGTGCTGGTCTGGAGTCAGTGATGAGACTCGCGGCCCCCTCGCTGCACTCCGCCCCCACCTCTGACCTGCCTCAGGCCAGGGCACCGGCAGGTGCTCCGTGTCTGCTCCTTGGTGACAGTGTCATCAGCTCTAAGGAGTCAGTGGCATCTCTGGCCCTTGAGGTCTGTATTCTTTCTCTGCAAGTGGGAGCTGGTCCTGAGCTGCACAACCTTGTGAGGGGAGATGGGGTTTCCCTTATTTACTAGCGTTAACCTGGCCTGGTGTCTGGGGCACCCGAATAGGCTGTGAATCAGTCAGAGGGTAGCGGGAGCTTCAGCGCTGTGCAGATTACTCACTAATTTGACATTTGGGGGTTTTTGCAAAATGTTAGGGAACATCTGACAAGCTGCAAATTGCTATACCAAGAAAGCACGTTTGACTCTGAGGACGGGCGGTGCTGCGCCTGATGTGGTCCCGTTTGTTCCCGGCACCAGCTGTTGCATCCTGACAATGTGGTTTGTTTTGATTCTTCCCTCCTGAGGTAGAAATTTGGCCCTGAAAACACAATCACTGAAATTCATCCAGCACCTACTATGTGTCAGGTGTCTCGATATCTTTTGTGTCATGTAATCTTCACTCGAATCCTGTAAAGTATGTATCACTGGCCTCTCTGTTTTTCAGTCAGGAGACTGGAGTTCAGAGAGAGTAAGCAACTTGTTTAAGGCCACACAGTTCTGAAGTTCCTAAGTTAGAATTTGAACCAGGGGCGACCTGTCCCCAAAGCCTCGATTCCAGTCCAGCAGGCTGGCTCTCACACCACCAGAGCATCCTCAGATTCTGACCTGGATCTCCCACAGTTGGAGCGGCAAAGGAGAAGAAAATTTCTTGGTAAGTCCTTAGTTTCAAACAGCTAGGCAGCATCTTTGGCCGTGAAACCTGTCCTACACTGGTTTATAGCAAGACCTGAGTTGGTAATCTAGAGCTTTGAAGAACTTTCTCTTATCATGACGTTGTTTTCAAAGTCAAACAAGGAAGGCTGTGTTACATACGGGAACGAGACAGAGAAAGACTCTCCCAGGCTCCCATCCCCTTGGCCTGGCGATCACCCTCACATTATTTTTGGCACTGTACCATCCTACTGACGCTTACCGTCCCCTGTCGGGGAAATTTTTTCCCTGTTTCTTATTGGTTCCATGGGACCAAGAGGGCCTGTGTGTAGGATCTGAGTGGGAGGAATATGGGATGCCCAAGAAAGAGGAGTAGGGCCCTTGGGGAAAACGTGGTTCCTGGAAGGTAGTTCTGGGGGAACTCAGGTGTATGGAGGGGCTGGTTCAAGAAGAGGGCCCCCAGGCAGGCACTGCACACATCAAAAGAGCAAATACATGTCTCCTGGTTCCAAAGGCCACACTCCGAGGCCACCCTCTTCCGTTACCATTTTCAGTGAAATATATGAATAAATCTAAAAAGAGGCAAGAAACCCCTAGGATTTGTCATACATTTCCTGAAAGCCGTTCTTCCCTGTCTTTGTAGGTGTGTCGGGCCTGCCCAAAGGGACAGTAAGTTTCTCAAGACAGGTTGCACGTTCTGTCTTGTCTTCCAGTGGCTTGGTTGTGCCGTGGAGGTGGGACGTGCTCGCTGAAATGAAGGCGCTGCCTGGCACAAATGTGTCCTCGGAACCCTCATACTTCAGTGCTGGTCCCTTCAAGTGCTGGGAGTGACTGAGTTCCTCCTTCCTCTCCTTAGGGATGTTTTGTTGTGCTTTTAATATCTGTTGATGGGGGCGGGGAAAGCACAAAGCCAGAATGCTCTTGTAGTAATTTTTGTTTTATTCATTCTGATAACATCTATAAACCATAAAGAGAAGCCTAGTGGCTTGTGGCCCATCCTTTAACCTACTTACTGGCAGTGCTTGGTGCTCGCACAGATGTGCTGGACGTCTCCCCCGTGGGCTGGGGGGTCGGGGCGGGGGGGTTTAGTTCTAGCTTGTGGATGGTGGCCCAGGGACGTGGAGGTGTTGGCCTTCTTTTGGCTTGTCTTCCTTCACTTCCTCTTCTATACAGTTGAAAGCCACAGCAGTGTTTGCAGTTGCAACTCAATTAAGAGTTGCAAACTGGTGGATGGATGGGTTTATCCCTTGGGCACTTAATTACTCTAGAAGTGGTCCACGTGACACCAGTCCCACTTAAAGAGTCATCGCGCACGGTCCAAATGGGCTCCTGAATGTCACCCTTGGAGGCTGGGGGACAGCACGGGCCCGTGAGCCAAACACCACCCTGCTCATCCGGAAGCCTTGGCACTAAGGCTGGCTCTGTTTCTAATGACGGGTCAAGCCAGCTTAGCTCTCGGAAGCACTCTGAACTCGTGCATAAAATGGGGAGATGGATGAGATGACCTCTGAAGTCCTGTCCAGGTCGGGTACTCGGTGGACCCCCCCAGGCGTGGCGCCGAAGCCCCGGAACCATCTTGCCAGGTACTGGGTGCCACCCAGCTCCTCACGCCTGCACAGACCAGCTCCCAGAGGGTCATTGCTCTGGTCTCTCGTGGCAAGGGGGTGGGGGGGTTTCTTTTTTGATGCCCTGTTATTAACCTTCCTCCTAAGCTCTATTTTCCAAGTTTTGGTCGGCTCATCAGACTTGAACGTGGACTGCTTGGAGTTCTGCCCGCGCTGTTCTCCGAGCCTGATAGCACATTCATTACTCCCTGCCCGTGGCTTCTGCCAAATGACCTCGTTAGTGCTCTCATTACACGTTGCTCTTCAGAAAGCTGGGGGCGGGGGGATGAGTTAAGGAAGGCTGAGCGCCGAGATGGAGTGCACTGTAAACACACTGAATGACGCCTACCTTCCCTCCGCCTGATTACCCGCGGGGAGCTGGAAGGGGGGCTCTATGCCCTCTTGCCTCTCCCCGTCTTTCTTCTTCGTTGCCCATTGAAAGATGATCATAATGCTCACCGAATGTGCTGGTGCCAGTTGGTCATATATGAATTTGGGAGCTGGACAGTGATGTATTTACAACGTAATGTGCATGGAACCATACATTTCCTGGGGGTAAAGGAATGAAAACCAGCGTTTTCTGAGCACCTACCACGTGCTCATGTAGGTTTTGTTCACCTTTGCAACAACCCTATGTGCTAGTTCGTGTGCCTGTTTTTACTAATAAGGAAGCAGGTTCAGAGAGGTGTTAAGTCTTTTCCAAGGACACAAAGCAAGGATATGGCAGAGTTAGGAACTGAACCCAAGGGTGCCTGACTCTAAATCCCAGTATCCCATTTACCTCTTCATTCATTCATTCATTCATTCACCAAATGTACTCTGACCTCAATTCTATGACAAAATATAATCGCATAATTTCAGAGTTTCTACCTTACTCTTTTAAACTTAAAATCTACAAATTTGTCAGCTGAATCTAAATTCTGTGGTGTCTTCTTCCACAAAAATGTTCTCTGTCCTCTTAAGCTTTTTATGCCTCCACCTTGGGGGTTCAGATCATTGGTCTGAGATTTTTGACCCTTGGGAGTATGTTTAAAGATTCTCCTGAGGGGAAGGTATAGCTCAGGGGTAGAGTGTGTGCCCAGCATACACAAGGTCCTGGGTTCAATCCCCAGTACCTCCATTAAAAATAAATAAATAAACGTAATTACATCCCCTCTCCACAAGTAAAAAAATAAATAGATTATCCTGAGCAAACTTCTATTTTTCAGTTAAGGAAATGGAGTTTCAATGGCTTGTTGAAGTGGCCAACTTTTCACTCCAGTACATTGTGGGGATGTCAAGTGTATATTTGAGTTTACTTGGAGTACTGAGAAAGGATGACTGTGTGCCGTAACATATACGAAGAACGTCACCTGCTTTCGGGGACAGTTCACCTCGGGCAGTGCGTGTGCGTGGCAAGAGGTACTGCCTCCATGTGCAGAGAGGATGACTGGCAGGCGACTTTGACAGAAGCTTGTTAATTACAAACCTTCACCAGTCAAGTTTTAATGACAGAGAACCTATTTTCAGATTGGACCTCTGAAGTATGCAGTGTCTTCTCTGAGGCTTCTTTTTGGGTGGTGTTAAGGTGAACCAGGAGAATCAAATGCTTTTCCTTGTCCATGCAGAATTTTCTCTGCCACAGTTTTTAAAAAGTGGCAAATACAATCTGTTGAGTGGTGAGAGATGTCTACACTTAGGACAAAACAAATGATGTGCTGGTTAGAGTAACAGGATGCAACTTTAACCAAACGATGAACTTTATTTAAACAGGGGGACTTACCCATCTGATTACTAATTAGTATTTCACCATAGAACTTGGAATTTGGCAAATCAAGCACTGAAAAATGTGAGCCTCCTTTGTTTGACAGACTGTCAAGACACTCGTGCAGGCTTAATGTATTAGTTTATTCTATAGTAATCAAGTTGTTATTATAACTACAAGAAAACCGGAAAAATAAGCCTTTCACAGTCAAATCAGTCATAGGAAAGAAACTGAAAAGCCCCCACAACTTTGAGCTGTTTTCTGAATTAGAGCATGTTTGCTGGACTGGGGGTGTGAAACAGCAGGAAACCATTAGTGCATGCGATCAGAGTTTTAATGATTCCACTAGAACATAATAAACCTGTAATATGTATGCCTTGAAATAAATGATAGATCCCATAGTAAAAGCCAGCCCCTTATTCCACACTGATCAATTTGGGAGAACTGGTCCCTTTGTCAGCAAGTAAGTCATTAAGCTGCAGGCTTCACCCCAGAATAACTTTTGGAAGAATTATTCAAGCCTCCTAGCGTAATTCACTTGGATTCCTCTTCTATTTTTAATAACCCCAAAACATACACAGGAGATGCAAATACACCTCTAGAATTTTTGAATGACTGGACAAAGCGGTGTTAAAAATTCAACAGCACTAATTACTAGCTGAGCAGCATAAAAACCTCTGAATAAATGTCAACTGAGGAGATAAGCTCTTATCTTAATCTAATGACTCCACAGACTTAATTTGTCAGGCCAGCCGAGTTGATGAAAAACAGGCCTCTATTCTCCAGTGTTCGCAGGAACATCTTTCCAAATCTTTGAAGTTGGATGGTAATACCATCAGTGTCGTCCTGTAAAAATCTTGTGGACCAAGCCAATTTAATTCCTATTGTCCTGTTACACTAATTAAAGTTGTTCCATCCCTGTTGGACAAATATCTAACAGCAAAGCCAATATATTTTTAGATTTTCTACATTTTGAACTAATCACCCTCAACTCCCAATGTTTTGTGCTGCTTTTTTTTTTTTTTCCCCCAAGAGGGCTGAAACATCAGAGACCATCTGTGTTCATATGGGGAAGCTGAGATTTCCAGAGAAATCCATTAATTCAGAGGTCTCCGTTCATTGAGAGGCAAGGTGGCAGAGCAGTTAAGAGTGGATGTTCTGAGGCAGAAAGGCCTGGGGGGATTTTTGCTCTGTCACTTATAAGCTGTGTGACCTTGGCCTAAATTTCTTAAACTTTCTTAGCCTCAGTTTCATCATCTGTAAAATGGAGGTGAATCATGAATACTGTGAAGGTCAGATTACATAATGCCTGTTCAGTAGTTAGAGTGCCTGACCCTTGTACTTAATCCAGTTCAGCCTTCATTAATTCACTGGCTCATTCATTTGTTCATTCGTTTAATTGACAAATTCATATTGAGTCCTAACAAGTCTAAAACGCGTGCTGGGTGCTATAGGACGTGAAAAGAGCTGAAAGGCAGCGCACTTTGCCTTTGTAGGACTTTGTATGAATTTCCTGCTCGAGGAAGCCCAAGTCTGACATCATCAACTGATCTCACTCGCCCTGGGAAGGCAATTCCACAGAATCACCATGACTTTCCACTTAAGCAGCATTGTGAACCTTGTCGCTGGCTTTCCAGGACAATGGGGAAGCCAGTTTCCATCTCAGGGGCCTGTTGTGTAGATGACAGACTATGTTCAGTGGAGAGCCAAGCGTTGGTGGCCTCTCAGTGCCTTGTCTCTTTTAGCCCTGTGACCCAGAACCACGCGTATGGTAGGTCCAGACATGTGTAGAGAGAGCTCTTCTGTCTTGTTTCTCCCCGCTGTCAACAGTCACTGTAACGTCCTTCCCAGCAGCCCGTGTGGCTTCTGCTCGCCCCTTCCTCACTCCTTCCAGCACCACATTGATTCTCCATTCTACTGGATGCCGCTTGGAGATATTTGTCTCTTCGATTTCCTCACCTTATGTGATGATGTGATTTCTTTCAGACCCCTTAAAATTGGTGCGTATGCTTAAAATATATGTAGTGTGAATCCACTATATACTGGGAACCACACCAACTGGAGGCCCCTGCCCTTAGGAACTTCGCAGTGATGTGGTAATGCCGTGGCCGAGGCTCCCTGAGTGCAGTGGAGCAGGATGGGGGGCTAGGGGGACATTCAACTCAGGCTGGAAACTCACTTGCGGAAGGTTTTCCAGAGGAGAGGACTCTTGGCCCCAGCTCTGGAAACGAAGCGGGAGTCAGTCGGGTAAAGATATTCGGAAAGGAAATTCCGGATTGAAGACCCAGCTGGTGCAGCTGGAAGAAAGCGGTTCCGTAGGCGAGTGAAGAGCTGGTGGTGGCAGTGTCTGGAGGTGAGGTGGAAATGGAGGATCCTAGAGGCTCACGTGCTGAGGGCTTAGAAGTTCGCCCTGAAAGTGGCAGAGCCGCTGATAAACTCGGGCCCAGGAGTCGGGTTTGTGCCAGTGCTCTCCTAGGCCTGCTCCCCACTTTCACAGTCTCTCATGACATTATCTTCTCATCTCCCAAACCCCCCGGCCCTCCCACCTCTCCGATGTCAGATTCATTGAGCTCCCTGGCACCTGCCCTCAGCATCCCTGTTCACCTGGCCTCCTGTCAGCATTTTGACTTCCTCTGCTCTATTAATTTTCACTCTCTTCCACCTGGACAGTTTATTTCTCCTGTTGTGCCCAGGACTGCTCCGCCTTTGAAGCCTCCAGCAGTGACACTCCCATTCCTAATCACCATCCCTCCCACGTCGTCCTTTCCCTCCAGGCTCAGAGCCCTGGTGGGACAGCCATTACCTGACCCTCCCTCCCCTCCCTCCCTTCCCAGTCCTGAGCTCTGGGGTCCACTTCCCACCCTTCCTAGCCAGAATCCCATGGGAATTTCTCTTAACCAGCCTTGCACATCCAGCCCTCAGCTCCGTCCATGCCCTTCACGGGCTGGAGGAAATGGAACAGCCTTGGCTAATAATTCCACTTACTACTTTCAGTACCTGGTTTTCAGCTGAGCTCTCAGCCTTGGCCTTTCTTCAGCTCTGCTAGACGTGCTTTCGCCTTCCTTCCTGGCACAGTTTTGGGCTGTGACTGCTGGTAGGCGGCAGGTTTGGTGGGCACGCCTAATGCCTCTCTGTCTTCTAGATCGCTGTGTTTTCCGGCATGTACCCCACCTCCCTCCCAGTGCTGACACAGGTGTTTGGAAAAAAGTGGACACCTGAAACTGTAGCCAGACCAGCCAACCTATTGATCATTGGCCAATCGGGTTTTCTTTTGACAGTTTGTTCCTATGTCATTTAAATAGACTGCACTTTATATGAGCTATGGCCAGTGGATTTCTGTTACTTTTGACGCAAAAGCTTTTGACAAGACCACCACAGCCCTCAAGTCTCAGCCCTACCCCAGCCCCTTTACTCACTTCACTAAATTTTAGTTAGAAAACAGAGGCTCTTTCGCCAGAAGTCCCTCAGTTTTCCTCCAACGGTTTTCAACTGTATTTCTACCCAGTTCTACCTTGTCTCTGAGAAACCCCTACGTGGTTTCTTTTTAAAAATACAATTAGAGAGTTTATCTACATTTGTTAAGATAGTTCTGCTCCTTTATGTTTCCTATTTATTATCTTTTATCTCTTTCTGTGTTCCTTCTTTCTCGTAGTGTGGGCTGACTGAGGTTTTTAAATTTCTTTTTCTTCTGTTGCTTTGGAACTTACACTTCCTGCTTCTATTCTCTTCATCAATTTTCCTAGAATTTCAGCATATATATTCAAATGTACATTTTCCACCAAATCTTAAGCAGTGTCTCCACCATTCTCCTCCTAGAAGCTTTAACTTTCATACTTTCATCTGAGAAAACTTCCATTGATCTTATATTAGAATGATCTAGTATTGGAGTTATACCTTGCTTATAAACATAAGAATTCTTTGTATTATTATTTATAATCAATACTTATTTTCAAAGACATCCCAAAATATAACAAAAAAAGAAATTGTAGTATATTTATACAATGGAACACTACTCAGCCATAAAAAAAGAATAAAATAATGCCATTTGCAGCACCATGGATGGACCTAGAGATCATCATGCTAAGTGAAGTAAGGCAGAAAGGGAAAGAAAAATACCACATGATATCACTCATATGTGGAATCTAAAAAAAGGGACACTATGAACTCATCTACAAAACAGAAACAGACTCTTAGACTTGGTAAACAATCTTATGGTTACCGGGGAAAGGGGGTGGGAGGGAATAAATTTGGGAGTTTGAGATTTACAAATGTTAGTCACTATACATAAAAATAGATTTAAAAAAATTTCTTTTGTTTGGCACAGGGAACTATGTTCAATATCTTATAATAGCCTTGCATCAAAAAAATATGAGACCGAGTATATGGATGTATGTGCATGACTGGGGACATTGTGCTGCACACCAGAAACTGACACATGAGTCATTGACTGTGCTTCAATAAAAAAAATGCTTTTATAAAAAAAATACTTATTTAGATTTACTAACTCGTTTTACCAATTTTTTTTCCTATAAAATTCCTTCTTCTTCCAAGGTTAATTTTTTTCCCCATACTGAATCCATCTTTGAATAGGTTTTTTAAGGAAAGAGCTTGTGGTCAATAATTTTCTGAATCCCAGCTGCTGAATGGCAGTTTGTATAGAATTCCAGATTCATGGTATTTTTCCTTGGTGCTTTGAAAATTATTCCATCGACTTCTTATAGCCATTGTTGCTAATGAGAAGTTCACTATAAGTGTTTCTCTCCTTTATCTCTGATTCTTTTACGTTATCTTTAATTGTGATATTGTGCACATTCATGGTGATGTAATTAGGTGTGGATTTGTAAACCTCTGCCCTTTTCTGCACTCGATGGGCTCTGTCTGAGAACTCATCTTCAGTTCTGGAAAATTCTGTTACTCTATATACACGCCCTCTCGCCCCTATTCTTTCTAGTCTATTCTTGTGAAACTACTATTATGGGATACATGTTGGCGCTTTTCTGTCATTTCTCTATGCCCCGTGTCTCTTGGATTTTCCTTTTCTCCCCCGGCTTTAATCTTTTTTGATAGCTTTTTAGGCAATTGCTTCAGTTCCGTCAGTTCACCTGTGGCTAACTTTTAAACCTATCAAATTATTCCATAAATATTTCTAATTTTCAAGATTTATTTTATTATTTCTTGATCTTCTTTCGTGGATGTTATTCCTTCTTTTATCTCTGAGGATTAAAAAAAGAACTATTCATTTTAGTGTCCTTTTTACATTACTCAAATATCTCTATCTTCTTGGGTTTAACTTCTCTATTTTCCTGCCCTATTGGCTGTCTCCCCTTGATATGGATTTTTCAAAGGACATTTTTGGATTTTGTTTGTGAACCTGTCTTTTCATTTTCTTGGGATCTGTTCTTCTCAGAGGGATGATTTCATGGCTGCTTCTGCCCAAGGTTTACATCTGTGACTCAGCTATGTCGATTGCCCTGCAGAACGGGTGCCATTCTGGGGTCTTTCCCTGAATGCAGTGTGGACTGAGGCCCTAGTTCTAATATGGGAACTCAATGCTTACCCCTGGTTATGGGCAGGTGACTGCTTTTTGGCTGTAATCTTGGGCTGAAGGATGGAGAAGTTTTGGCAGCCAGTAATGACTCTCAGGCACTGTTCTGACTTCTAGCCACAGGTAGGTGGTTTGTACCCTTATTGTGCATCGGGTAGTCAGTTTTAGTTTTCACCTAACACCCTGGTTTCCCATTTGTTTCTCTTGTTTTCAGTTTCTCTTTCGGGAGAACTCTCTGATCTTTTGTTTCATTTTGTTTTTGATTGTTTGTTTATGGACTGTGTTTCTTCTTGTCTTTGAGTATGTATGATTTTTTAAAATTATTTTATTTTTTAACTCAACAGTGTATGAAAGAGCTCAATATGTCCTTTTTTAAATGCACACTTTGTTTCTTAAAATTTAGATTCCTCATACTTATAAATTACTTTTTATTTCCTTATTTACAATGCCTTAACATTTTTATGTTTATATTTTACTTTATAATATAGCTGTTTTTATTATTAATTGTTATGTTTATAAAAGTGATCCTTATATATTATTTTAAAAGTCATGTAGTACTAAAAATCTTGCAGTGAACCAGAATACTTTCCCTCCTCATTCTGAATCCTATGCCCAAGAGACAACCTCCCTCATCTCGAGCTGTCTCCCCTGATACTCAACTTCGTGTTTCTAATAATAGCTGACCTATTCAGTCACTCTTCTAAGTGCTCCTGCTTCATTTAATCTAAATAAAATGGTTATGTCTTGACTGATACAATTTAGGAATGTTTTATTGCATATTTGCTAAAGTAGGTAAGAACTTTTCTATACCTTCTTCTTTCCCTTCCCATGTATTTGTTTAAATAAAACAATTTTAGTTACTTTATTATGCGTAGGGAAATGTTGTCCAGTGATGAGCCCTAGTGAATTACAACTATGTTTCCTCCCATGTCCTGCCCTTTATTTCTCCTGGAAATGATAGTTGCTTCATTTTTCTCCCCCTTATGCCTCTTTTTATATACTAACGATTGATTTCCCGAATGCTCCAGTGTCTCTACTATAAATAACTTTGTCCATGGACTCATGTGGAGCAGCTCTACTTTTCCCAGGAAACTTCTCCCACCAAACTTCCTCTCCTGCCCTGAGGTGGACTCTTTTCTTTCAGGAAGATGGCACAGATGTCGTTACATGATGCTTTTGCCTTTCTTCTGGTTTGTTTTCTGGATTTCATGTCTTTTTTTTTTTTTTCTTTCGGTTTATTTCTTGTTTGGTTGACTCGTGTTTTCTGATAACTTTCTAAACCACTGTGTTTTAGTTCTTGTGTGTCTAAACTACCCTTATTCTACCTCCACATGACTGACAGGCTGGGAATAGAAAGCCGGATTGAAGACCATTGCCAGTAAAGTCGTGAAGACAGTCCTCCACTCTCCCAGCGTCTGGTCTTGCTGTTGATGAGTCTGATGCCAGCTGGGTTGGTTTCTTTGTCAGGGGCCTAATCTCCCCAACTAGAAGTGTTTGTGGTCTACTCCTTAACCTTATATGCCCCTGTATCACAGGTACGCTGAACTTCCACAGTGATGTACTTTGGTGTGATTTTGTTTTTATTGGGAAGGGTGGTTGCTGGTGGTGTTGTCATTATTGTTTAATTTCTGGGGCTGAGTTCAATTTGCATGTTGGTTGTTTAATCCTCTGCTATTCTCCTGGTTTTCAACCCTTTTAATTTTTTTGGACTTATTTCTATCTTGGTGAATATACAACTGTACTTGAAAAGATGCCAGGTGACGGGTTGTATAAATATCTATGAACATCAATTAGATCATGTTGATAGTGCTATTCAGATCTTCTATGTGTATAGTGATTTTTTTTTTAGTTGTTCTATGAATTCTTGAGAGAGGAGTACTTAATTCTTCCACTATGATTGTGGATTGTATATGTCTTCCTTTAATTCTGTCAATTATTGCTTTTTGTATTTTGAAGCTCTGTTATTATGCACATACCGATTTATGATTATGTTTTTCTGATGAACTTACTCTTTAATTATTATAAAACATCCATGCTTGTCTTTGATGTACTCTTTGCATTGATGTCTATTTTGTCTGTTACTAACCTAGCCATTCCAGTTTTCCCATGTTTACTTTGTACTGTATATCGTCTGTTCATTCACTTTCAATCTATGTCTCATCATTTTTAAAATGTGTCTTTTATAGTCTGAATATTGAAGGTTCTTCCCTTTTAAAAATCAAATCTGATCATTTTTACTTATTTATTGGGCAGTTTAATGCATTAACATTTAATGTAATTAGTGATATGGTTGGCTTTAGTTTATCCCCTCTGAATTTTATTCCTCTTATTCCGTTTCCTTCTTTCTTTTGGATTGTTTGCATATTTAATTTATCTATTGGCTTTCTAGTGGTACCACTTTGTGTTATTTTAATCTATGCCCCTAAATTATTTCCTTCTATATCAGCCAGGATCCAATCAGGAGATAGAGACCATACCAGATATTGAATAGAGTTTAATATAAAAAAGTGTCACCTAGGTAACTGAAAGGGTAGAAAGAAGATGCTAAGATACCATGAAAGTGGGGAGCATCTATCACCCTTAAGGCTGAGAGAACAAAGAGAAGAGATTATAATTATAATTGTTAAAATTTAGAAACTTAAAGGAGGAGCCTCATGGAGGTGAAAATCAGACCTCTAAGGAGACATGATGCTAGGCTGGTACTGGTGTCCCTGTATCAGAGAAAGCCTGGGACCCAGACTCTGAGGAGGAGAGCACATGCTGGCCGGTGTGCAGTGGTGTCTCAGGGTCGGGGGATAGGGGTGCTGAGATGCTGATTCTATGAAATGGAAAAACTTCAACCTGGATTCAGTTTCTGCTACCAGCAGCAACTGCCACTGATAAGGTGAAGAAGTATTGCTGGGGTGACTCTCATGGGAGCCATCCGGGCAGGAAGTCCACAGACAGCGACAAATAGCAGACAGGAAGGAGCACGTCCTGTCTTCCTCCCCCAGCCTTTGTCTTCCTCCAGCGCTCCCTATTAACAGGAGTCACAGGAAGCCAACTAGCAAAGCAAAAACGTTCGCAGAGTCCCTGCCTCGCATCACAAAGTGGAGAATAAGAGGGTGGGCTTGGAGCTGAGAGATAATGAGTTAATAACTGGTCATCCTTCCTCTGGTATAGGACATCTTCCCATCGCTTTTATTTAAAAGAGTCCTTCTCTTAGATCTGCTTGTTCTGCCTGTCTTTCCTTCTCCTCCATACTTCTGGTCTCTTATTAGCCCTTCATGATTAGCAAATATCAAAAAGCCTGCCATAGGGGAGATAGTAAGTGCTCAAAAATGTCTTCTGGATTAATGGTTATGCGAGAGAGGAAATGGTAAGTGCCAAATGAGCAGTACAAACTCTACTTGCCATAGAGGCTCAGAGGAGGAGGGAGAGACCGCCATGAACTTAGGTGGCCCCAAAGGTTTCTTTGATGAGATGGGTCTCGAGATAAACTATGATAAATGGCAAGGATTTAAACACATGGAGAGAAGGATTGGGCATTCAAGGTGGAGGGCACAGCATAAACAGAGACTTGGAGGAAGAAATATGCTAGATGCTTCTGGGAGACAGGTATGGCTGGAGCTGAGGCTTCCTTAGAAGATAGCTTATGGACAGGGGTCCTTTAACGATTGGCGAAACTGTGGAATCCTAAAGGAGCAATGGGGACATTATCGGGCACAAGCTAATTGATGGGGTTTGGGGCAGAAAAGGGTCATGTTGAAGACAGTGCTGAATTAAAGTGCTGTGTTGGGGGGGTGATGCTCGGATCTTCAGCGTATATGTGCAGCAGAATGGTGCTGCCTTGAAAAGGAATCAGGAAATCAGGAACAGAAACAAATTAAAAAAAAAATTTAATGGTTTTAGGATTTTGATGGTACTAAGTTCAGTCTGAGAGTTCACATTCAGAATCAGAGGAGTGCAGGCAGAGCCAGAGAATGAGTTGGGGGGAAGTCTGAGAGGGTGGAGGAACATCCAAATGGTGTAGAAGTGGGGAGGGTACACGTTCAGGTCAGCCTTTGCAAGGGTGGGCGACGCCGTCAGGAGGCAAGCAGCGCAGGTTGGTTTGGTTTTAGTTAGAGGCGGCGCTTGAAATTAGGGGTGGACCAGCTGCCTGTCACCTGACACTGTTCGGTCCCACTTCCTCCCTGTTGAGGCCGCTGAACTAGTTTTTTTCTCTCTTTGAGGGCTCCTTTCCCCACCCTCTGAAAAAGAACCTTTGTTTATGCCTTAAATTGTGGCAAAGGCTTTCTAGGTTTGAAAAGGATTTTTTTTCCCCCTATTTTTTCTTGAATTATTTTCTTTCTTTTTCAAGGAAAACAATTTTATTACGAAAAAAAAATATTTCTAACAAGTTCCAAACGGGAATTATAATACATTGTTGAGAAGATGAAACCCACTTGGTAAACAGAGGGGTGGACAGGTTCAAAATGTTCTAGCTTCCTGTCCCACCAGAGCTTTTGCTGACCACCCATGTGAGAGGTGCTCTGTTTCCTGCTTTGGTTTCTGAATTTTGCTGAAGCATTTCTGCTGGTTTTAGGAGTAGCCAACCCCCCTGACTGGCGCCTGGGAAAGCCAGCCTCACTCCCCTCACGCGCAACTTCAGCAAAGCCCTCGGGCTGCCAGGCACGTTGGAGATCCTGTGGGGGCAACTCCGCGGAGACCAAGGGCAAGATAATCAGTCCAAGGAGACAGTTAACTTTAGTACAAAAGAGGTTCGATGTGATTTATTTCCAACACCAATGAACCAAAAGCGCTAACAATCATCAGAACAAAACACAGAACCATCCAATACTCCGCGTAAAAATGGCTCGTGGCAGCTGAGATCTGCCTCATCATTAGCAAGGGAGACAGGCTTCAGGTGGGCTCAGGAGCCGACGCGGAGGACATTTCTGGGTTGTCTTTATAGGAAACGAGGTTTTGAATCATCAAAGGGTTAGAGAAATGGATTGGGAGACAGGACAGAGAATAGCAGACGAAAAGACGGCAAGAGAGGACAGGAGGGTTTTTATAGGATTATCATAGGTCATTCGTCATTTCGTTCATCATCATTATCTTCAGAAAGCATAATGCTAGGACGGGATCCATGCGGCTTGTGCTGCCCCTTAATCATCCATTTTCAGCGGCTGCAGGAGGGCCCTCTCCACGGCTGTAAGCCCCGCAGCTCCCCGTCACAGCTCCCCGTCCTCTGGGACGGGTCCCTGGGCAGGTGGATTGTCCTCTGCTTGAGTCTTGTGTTTGTTCCCTTGCACTTGAGCCAAGCACGAGGACTCATCTAAAGCCACTGCTCCTAGTCCCGTGGTTGATTTATTCACCTCTGCAAAGTAGCTCAAACAACCTCTTCTCCGGCTCCTGAGACTTACCATCTGAACCTAAGGGCTTGGAGAAAGGCAGGAGGGCTCAGACGGGGATGGACCAAGTCCTACAGGCTTATTTTAACGAGGCACGAGCCTTAGACCCTTCCTGTTCTTCTTCCTAGGTCATTGTTTACCAGAATACTTTGGGTCCCGAATCCCATCCCTTCTGTTTAACCACCCCGTCCTCTCGGCAGTCACTATATCATGCTCACACTTCCATTATTTGCCTTCACGTATAACACTTTATACGTCCCTAGTTTTTTTTTTTTTTCACAGACTAGAACAACAGCTTAATTATCTGTGAATCTCCCGTACCCAGATCACCATTTAGTGTTTATATATTGAGTGAGTGAGTGAAGGAAAGAATGAAAGCCATTTATATTGAGGGAATAGTAATTAAATTGAGAATGAAGCTGTCTACATCTATCTCTGGCAAATAAGAAGGGAAACACTGTGAGACTCTTGTATTTGTGAGAGGAAAAACTAAGACAACCTTCATCACACTTAAGCAGGAGAGGACTCCGGGGGTCTTGCCTGGGCTACTCGAGTGGGATCCAGGGCTGGAGCGGCACTGCGATCTGAGCCCTCGTGTGTCCAGCTAGTGCACGTGCAAAGCAAGGGTGCATGGCCCACCTTCTCTCACCTCCAGTCGCCCCTTCCCTTTTCCTAGCTTTCCCTTCTCTCGCACACTGACAGCGGAGGTAAGAGACGCTCCCTGTGCCGCCCTGTTGTCAGACCAAGTATCCAGTTGCAGGGTTCAGGGAGTGCCTCTCTACCTCCCTCGTTTGTCTTTGAGCGTGTGACCCCTTAGGTTGGGTGGGGTACATCCTTCAAGGGGAAAATGACTTTAAAAAAGGTTTCAGTGTGGGGAGGAGGGTACAGCTCAGTGGTAGAGCAGGAGCTTAGCATGCACGAGGTCCTGGGTTCAAGCCTCAGTACCTGCATGTGCAAATGGCCAGTACCTCTGTGTAAATAAATAAATACCTAATTACCTCCTCCCCCCTCAAGAGAAAGTAAAAAAAAAAAAACCAAACAGTATCAATGTGTGTTTATCAAACAACGATCTTTGATAGTGGTTGGGAAGGAACTGAATTTTCCCAGTGCTCCCATAGCCATCCTGTGTATCTTTGTAACCCTTCTCTTGAACACCCTAGAATCCTCTGGCTATAGCAAATGGTCATTCAAAGCTTTGCCAGGAGCCTTCATCCCTTCTTATGTTCTATTAAGAAGGCATCTTCAGGCATCACCCCTGCTCCCTCTGTGGCCTGTTCATTTTTTGGTTACAGCGTTGGGGAAGAAAGCTGGCATCACGTGGTGAGCTTCTATGTGCGAATGTCCGCATCCTTCATTCACATCCTTCAAGGGTTTCCTTTAACCTTTTCTGATTGTGTTTCTGAGTACATGCTGTCAACAGCTCTCAGAACTGTTAAGTTTTCTATTTATCCTCAGGCCAGGAAAAGGCACAGATCACTGCAGTGTAAAATTACCAGTGGTTTTGACAGTGACCTGGAAGAACTACGGAATGAAGAAATTTAGCCTTGAGAGCTGAGGTCCAGCCCGAGGCCCATCTTAGCCAAGAAGTTCTGCTCAATCATACAGGTCACAAGAAGTTCTGCTAGTCCTGAAAATATTGAACTCATCAGACTTAAGTTGGGTGTTGCTGGCACATCTTGATGAATGGTCTGGTTCAGACACCAAGTACCGTATTTACTTGTTTATTTCCTCCTCTGTTCCATTCCTCCACCACCTTAATTTTGAAAAGTAATTCCGTGAGTTTTGAAAGTTGCTTTTTGTTTCTTTTGTAGGACTTCTTCCAACCAGCACAAACTCTTCTGAAGGATTAAAACTATTCATTGGAATGGTTAAAAAAAAAAAAAAAAAAAGAAGAAGAAACCTTACTTGCTGAAAATAGAACGGAGGGGACTTATATCTTTGGAACTGCGCTTGCCAAGCCTTAGAGAGGAAATGTCATAATGGTTACAAGCTTGGGTCTTAGAGCTGGGCCACCTGAGTTAAGCCCCAGCTTTGTTGCTTCCTAGCTATGAATCTATGGGCAGGCTACCCTCTGGGTGCCTCGGTTACCCCACGGGAATGACAGTAGACATACCTACTTCCTAGGGCAAATAGATACAAAGTGAGCACTGTGAGTTAATAGGAAGCACTTAGAACAGTGTGTCGCACGTGGAAAGTTCTCAATAAATATTAGCTGCTGTTTTTAATTAGTTAGTAGCTTAAAATTATTTCAGATGTCTTATGGATATGGAATCACAATGTTCACTCTGGGAGGTAAGAAATATCTACCGAGAAAGGGAATTGTGCATACAAACCTGATATAGCTGAAGCTGGTTCTGCCTAAACTGGGAGAACAGTTCTTATGTGTCTCTTCAGTCTATTAAGCCACCTCTTATTCAGATCCCTTTTTAAATGGCCCTGGGTCTTCCACATCCACCTCTTAGTGTTCAAACTTTGAATAGCTATTTCTTAAATGTGTTCCATTACCTTGCTTCTAAGAGTCACACTTTGGCATTTCAGATATAACCTCGGCACAGGTCGCTTAGTCCCTAGCTGTAGGGGGTATATATGAAGATCTCAGAGCTCCACTGACCTTCCTCAGAAAGACAGGGGTCCCAGAATCCCAAAGTCTCCTTTCTAAAACCCTTCTCACAAAGTTTGTCCTTAATTTCCACGCTCAGGGCCTTTGATGTCTTCAGTGAGAGTGACGGTCTTCAAGGGCTATGCAATCGATTCCTCCCTGTTTCTCCTTTTGGAAATTCTGCGTGTGGTCTAGCACTCCCCTTGGACTGCTGCATCGATCGTATCTTGGGGCATCAGTCAGAGTTTCCAATTTAATGTTGTACTGCATTTGTGAACCCATCCTTTTTGTACTTCATCATGGTATACAGTATAGAACATTTATAACTCCCCAAGCCTCAGTGTTGAACCAATAGAGTTAGTGGTAAGGAAGGAAGGAAGCTAACATTTACTGAGTTTAACTAAAGTGCTCAAGACTCACATAACTAGAGTGTAGCAGAGTCAGAATTCCTGTCCAGATCTGTGTGTTTTGAAACCCAGATTTACTTGCTATATGATGAGATATTCATGTAAAATCTGTCCAAAGAAAGGCTTCTTTACACTCCTTTCCTCATAAACTTGATTATAATAAACATTCTTTTAAAATGCAGTCAAATCACTTGAGGTTTTTGGTGAATATAAGAAAATGTCAAAAATTTAGTCAATTTTCTTCTTCTCCTCACCCACTGTCATTCTTCTACTTCATGAATGAGGCGTGGGAAACTTCTACTTTATAGCCTTTGAGGCGTTTTAAAAAAAAAAAAACATAAAATTAGTGACTTTGGCATTGCCCCAAGGGGATATGTTTATTTACTTGGCTATAAATATTTGAACTTCATACTCTAAATTCAGTTTGTCAGATAAGAGAAAATTGTGTTAATGTATATTTATGATTTTTTTTTCTCCCCTGATATCAGTATGAATTTTAGAAACCAAAGCATGGCTCCTTCTTCCTAACCCTAACAGGAAAGACAAAAAGAAGCAGATCTATCTAGCAGAGTGCCTTCAAACCAGTTTTTGTCCAACCTAGATACATACCTATGAAGCTCTAGAGCACCAAGGAAAAAGAGGAACTCCTAAGAGATTCAATACAGGGAAAAAGCAGGTTACTTTCTGGAACATGAGAATCAGAATGGCTTTTGACTTCTCATCAGCAGCAATGGATGCTGGAAGACAATGGAATGATGTCTTCAGTGTTCTGATGGAAATTCTATCCCCAGCCAAATCCTAGTGAAGTAGAGAGGGGAAAAAAACCTATCAAATATGTAATAAATTATCCCTTATGATTTTTGAGAGTGAACTTCAGCAAAATGAAAAACATCATGGAGGAAGGCACGAGATATAGGAAATAACATCTCTAACCTAGAAGGGCACAGGAGGGGGTGGTGACAGCTTGGGCAGTAGCTGTCTGGAGGGGAACAGAAATTCTGAGACAGCTGGGTGGATGTCTCAAGAAAGAAAGAGACTGGTCCACAAGTAAAAATACTTACGTAATTATGACCATATAAACCCTGTTCATAAGTTGTAGGTTGTTAATTGTTAGACTCAATCCCTAGACAAACCCACAGAAGGCTTAATTATGATTACAGAAAACAACATAGACATTATCAATTATGACTCTGTAAATAAATGAGTAGAGGTGACAGATAATGGGATATGGAATGGGCAGGTGTAGAGGAAGAGGGAAAGACAGAGCCAAAAATACCCTCATCAAACATATATAAAGTTGCTAAAATGAGAGACATTGGCTATGTCATTTGACACTACAGGTGTAACCAGTAAGAAAACCAGGATTAGCAATTGGGAAGGGGGAGGTAGATAAAGTAGGAGGAGGATGTCTAAGGGAAGTAAGTATCAGTCCTAGCAGGGGTGAACAGTTATTGTTTAAAGTGGATGAGAAGAGACATAGAGATATACCCCTGTTAGAACGAAAATAAACACGGAAATCCACAGAGGCATATATGGAGCAGGAGGTGATTAAGAAAGAGGAGTGACTTGGAGCAAACCAGGGACTGCTCAGAAGATCGCTGCTTGTCATCCTCATGATGAGAAGGAGATGTAAGCCAGAAACATTTACCAGATCACTAGCCCAACCTTAGGTGCTGCTGAACGTGGGCCAGGCTGGACAGGAACTATCTGGGTTAACCTCAGTGCTCTGAATCCAGGCGCCGGAGGCTGGAAACTCGTGTTTCTGTCCACCCCACCATGAACTTTTGGTTCTCACGCACCATTTCCATTTTGCCTCCTCACATCGTGCACTGCTGATTTTTCTGGTGACTTGTGGTTGACGTTGCTACTGTAAGAAACTCCTAGAAATGTTGGAATTTCTCTTCTTATTGCACACTTTACTCCAAAGAATGTGTTGGTCAGGGCTAAAGCAATAGTCTCAGGGCAGACAGCCAATTTGCCTCTGATGACAACATCGCAGCAGAAGATGGCAGTCTGCTGACTTCAGAGTGAGCACACAGCACTGGCCGAGGCCATGGACCCCCTGAAGCGGCTGGGATAGGCAAGGAGGGCACCTGCCTCGCAGCTTAGAAAAGACAGTTGGCTGGAAAGTGTTTTCCCTTTGCCCTTTTCTGTTGCTTTTACTGGGTGAAATGTTGCTCATACTGGATTTCTAAGTCTGATAGCCTAAAGCAAGTTTTGGCCAGATGACGTTTATGGACAGTTGTGTTTACTTTGTGAAAGTGGAAGTAACAATAAGAATTACAGGAATTTATGGGTTTTAGCAGTTGTTTAATTTTTTTTTTTTATAGAATGCATTTGCGAGAGATTAATGTTTAGGGGTGGCTGGAACACTCCGAGAGCCTTAAATGTTTTATGGTATGTTGAGACTGAGAATTTTCAGATGAGCTCAGAGTTTCTAAATTCTTTGAAGCCCTTCTGAGACTTTCTTTGAAAGAAAACTTGGCCCCTGTAAACGTGTTTACTATGCGTCTTCCATCATTTGCGAGGTTGGTTCCAATACTATATCAGGAAATGGGATTGTGGGGCACAGAAGTCATACAGAAAAGCGTCAGTGGACTTGAGAAAGTCACCTATTCAGATGAATCAAATGAGAAGTAAAATCTATAGTCTATCTAGTTTGGTAATTAAAAAAATAATATTTCTCCAATCCATCGAATTCCTGCTTTTCAGACAACTTTCCTTAAACCCTTGGCAGGATATACCCAAGACTAAGAACTTGCAATTCCCCAGCAGGAGAAGAAGGCTCCTGGTCAAGGGTCTTGTTTGTCACCACCTCATGGACACTTTGGATTCTTCATTGTACGGGCTTTGGAAGCCATCTCATTGTGTGTCACCATCTTCCTAAATCCTGATTAGTTTTCTCTCACTCGGATGGAATGGATGTCGAAGACAAGGTTGGGAATTGCTACCAGGCATCACTGTGGCCCGGGCTCTATGGGGATCCACCTGCATCTCTCCTCGCTTTTCTTCTGTTACCTTTGTAGGTAGCTCATCTGTAGAAGTCCTTCCATGACCTTCGGTGGACTTGGCACCAAGCAAGACAGAAATGGTCAAGCTCTCCAGCGGCACAGACCCAGGCTGTCGTGCAGGGAAGCTGTACCTGGACTAGGCCCATTTGTACCAATGGCCGTGGGTCCTGCACTGTCTTCACAGCGCTAAAAATAGCTCTCAATTAACAGTGCATTTCAAGAATTGGAAAATTTCCCAGAAGTCCATTCTTTTTTCCTTTTCTATTTCATTACATTTTGCAGTAATATTACACAAGCCTGCAGAAAACATGACGGGCAATGAAAAAATGTAACTAATATAAGCAGTGTAAAGCACGTTTTTTTTTTTTTCTCTGTTGTCCTTGCAGAAAATTGCTGCTTTAAACCAAGCAGGATGTGAAAATGCATAAAACCCCCTTTAATCTGCCATGGTTTGTAAATATCGTATGTAAAACAGTTAAATCAACTGTCAGAATTTTTTTTTTAAACATAAGTCACATATTCTTGTAAAAAAATTTTTCCCTGAAGGACAAATTGAGTGATTTGGATAACTATTTTTAAGGAGGGAAGGATGGAGGTCATGGTGAGGATTTTCAGCCATACACCTGAAAACAGGAAGAACCTGACTTTTGGACGGCAACGCTGCCCGTTGGATGTGTTGAAACAGCAGGAAGTGTCCTCCCTCTGAGACACAAGCGGAGACCATCCCTGCCTCCGGTTCAGTACTTGGGAGAAGTAAACATTCTTGCTACTATTTCCCACCGATACTCCCCGTCCCATTAATCGGAATAAAGTGATAAAGAAGCCAAGAGGCTGTGGGGTATCCTGGCATTTCTCAGACCACTTCAGTTTACTTATCTGGACCACTAGCAATATCCAGGGGTGTGTGGCTAGAAGGTCACAGCAGAATTTCAAAGCTGAAATACAAAACATTTTTTCCCCAAATATCTTCCGAAGCCAGAGGAGAAACTGCTTATGATTTGTTTTCGTTTGTTGTTCCCTTTGTACTTTTTTTTTCTTTTTAAACTGCAGCTGGCATCCGTGATTGGTTATTATTTGTTTCTATCTTGCTCTGGGTTCTGCAACTTTCCACATGGCCCTGGTGTGTGCGAACTTTCAGATTTGGCTTGGGAACTGCTGGCCTCGCCCCTCTGCTCCGGTGGGGCGCCTGGTGAAGGTAGGTCCCCAGCTGAACAGCGGCGCCCCATCCTGCGGCATCCTGGGAGGCCATTTGGAGTCCCAGATGTAGGAAATGAAATAATCCACGCTCACACAGTCACAAAGTGCCCATCTGGCACCCAGGAACCCTGCGTGACAGGAGCACACAGGCGTGAGCTCACTATGATTATGGCGTTTCATAAACAGAGCTGCAGCCAGCTAGAGAAGACAGACTCTGGGATGATGGCAATCATCCGCCACTCCCCTCCCTTTCTGCCTTCTTCCCCCAACACACACACACACACACACACACACACACGCAAAGTGCATGCCCCTCAACCTTTTTAAATCATAGGGGCCAGGGAGAAAAAAAAGGGAGAAATTCATCCTCCAAAAGGTAACATTTTTTTTCAGAGTGTTGGAAGGAGAAATTTCCACTAGCAACCGAATCCCGCCCCCCGCCCCCCGACCTCTCCGTCCACATGATTGTTTTTTGCCCTCCATTCGAGGACTCACAGGCGATGGTGTGAAATGTGACCAGTCAGCTCCTAGCTAGCTCTCTTCTTGCACATCACCCTAAAAATAAGGAAAAGCAGCAGCGGGAGGGATTCCATAAATCACACAACTACTGCACTGCTTTCTGGTCCTGAAACCAAATTCACAGGAGAATCTAATAAACGACCTCAAGGCTTTTAGTTTCCTTACAAGTGTTGGTGCCAAAGTAGGAGCAACAGAAGCTGGGCAAAGGGGGTGTTGGTTGGAGAACAGCTCGGGCTGCCAGTGTGGGTGCGCGCCTGTGTGTGAATGAGGAAGGGGCAACTCTCCCCACACGTGCTCCGTGCCGACATCCAACTGCCAGTTTTAGGAAAGAGCAAGGCAAAGCTTAAACCAAGCCTGCTGGGGCCGGGGTAACTGTCATACCAGCTCCCCATTTTTTTACATATATATTTTTTCCCTTTTTTTAAGTTTTTTTTTTTTTTTTTTTAAATTTGGCCGGGCGGTAGGTAATTAGGTTATTTATTTATTTGTAGCGGAGGTGCTGGGGATTGAATCTGAGACCTCGTCCACATTAAGCATGCGCTCTACCGCCTGAGCTATATCCTGCCCTCTCCCCAGCTCCCCTTTTTACATCTATGGCTCTCACTCTATTATCCTGTCAAAACACAGATTTCTAAGAGGCTCGTGTCCAACGACAAGAGTGAGACCTCTAATGGAGCAGGTAACCCGGGACATTGTGAAGAAGTCCAGTGACAAGGATGGGGCGCACACGAAAGACCGGTTAGGTCACGTGCTGATGTGTATTATCCGCGCATTACAATGAGGGGGAAAAATCACCCTAGACATTTCACTAGATGTTCCGGACTGTAATAAAAAACATCGGGTTGCATTACCCTTCCCAGACATCACATTCGGCTCTCTCAGCAGGTCCGGCCTCCCAAGGAAACATTTTCAAAGCAGCTAGAGTTTTCGGCCCAGAGAGAACAATCACGGAGACACCGGCGGAGCGCATCCCCGGCCCCCGCTGACCCGCCGCACGGCACACGGGAGAAACGCGGTGGCTGGAAGGGGTCCCAGCGGGACAGAGGTTCCTGGACTCACGGACTTGAGGGAGGAAAACACAAATGGATCGCTCCTCCTCGGGGAATGAGTTCCTCTCTCTGGCTCCCTCCTCTCAGGCGCCTCTCCCGCCTGCTCAGAGAACTGGGATCTGCTTGTTTGCGAATGAATCCAAAGCACCGAGTGGGGAGCGCAATGCGATGTTTGTAAATATGATGAACCATTACAATATTACAGCTTTTCATTTGGAAAGCCACTTAGGCAGGAAATGATTACTGACCCATGATATGTAAATGACGGAAAGGCAGAAATTAGTATTTGGGTCAACTCGTGTATTTTTCAACCATGAAATGAAAATCTCAGTGTTCACATTCCAATTCATACCTGAAAGCATCAGGGCTCTATTAGGTGACTATTGTGTTAATTTATTATTGTCTTAGTTAATGTTTTCAGAGCCACCGGGAAGGTATGGCTCTAATTTCAATGCCCTAATTTTGCACCTGGAAGAGGGGAGTGTCCGCCTCAGGGCCAGCTGGTGTCCCGAGGGAGTTGCAACTTTAGTTGGGGAGCAAGGAAGTGATTCTGAAGGAGAGGGTAAGGACCGCGTCTTCAAATATTTCCAATATGACATCAATCACTTCCCTTCCTTTTGAGTTCATAAAGCCACAAGAATGTGTTGGATAATTGGGCTACTGTGACAAGTTCCTAGATGCCGCTGGGGACACAAAAGAATCCTAGAAGGACCTTTGTCTTCAAGGTTGAAGTGAAAGAGATCTTTTTCCATCCATGAAAAAGATGCAAGAACTCAGAGGGAGAGAGAATTTAGGAAGGCTGCTTGGAGGAGGGGATATGTAAGCTGGTTTTAGAGGGCTGTTAGAATTTAACCAGAGAAAGAAAGGAAAAAAGCCATCACAGGCAGACAGCAAAAGAAAAGGCCCAGGGGATGGAGTGCCATGCCACATAAACTGAGGGCCCACTTTACTGAAACAGAAGGTGGCGATCGAAGGGCAAGTGTGTAGTGTGTACACAGAGAAATCACACCAGGCGGGCCACTGAGGACCGTCAGAGTTCCTTCCCAGAGTGAACCAGATGAGGGCGATGGGAAAGGACCCTGGGCTACCTAGATTAGGTAGAAATGCAGCAGGGGTTGGAGCTGGAGAGATTGTGGCAGGAGGGCGAGTTGGGAGGCAGGACTAGCAATTTAAAGTCAGGGAGAGAAGGCCTGGAGTTGGGGTCCTTGTCACATGTGTTGGGAGAGACTGAGGGCTGGACAGGAAAGGTCTGGGAAACAGGAAATGAAGTGTTGTGTCTGGAAGCTGTGTGCAGAGGGATGGATTTACTGTCAGCCCTCACATTCAATGGTTTTAAAGAGCAAAATGAGTATGTGATGCAGAGAGTAAGTGGAGTAAGGAAATGCTGATGGTTTTGCCTTTTAATTTAATTGATTGGCTAGAGGGAATGCTTGGTATTTCCACTGTGCAACTAAATCTCCTCTTCTCGTAACCTCGTCCATCATGGCCTCACGATTGGGTAGTGCTGAGATCTTCAGCTTCAGTGTTGGCCCTTGGATATGGGGTGTCTGAGTGCCTTAACCACAGTCACTCGGTCAGACCCTTTAGTTGGGAGTTTTAGGGTCAGAAGAGATAGCCCGCCAGGGGATCTGAGTGGAGGACAGTTTTGAATAGGTGGGTTAGACCATAGTTCTCAGTGGAGGTAATACTGCCCCCTACAGAGTGCTTTGGGAATTCCTGGTGACATTTTTGAGATGTCACAAAACTGAGTGGGAGCCTTGGGTGCGAGACATCTTTTGTTCACAGGACAGTCCAACATAATGCAGATTCATGCAGCATCTCCCTTGGCTTTTGAATGTCCTGCCAGACATTCGTGTAGGTAAACCTGTTTAAAATTATCTAAACCTAAAACCTAACTCCATTTAATATATTTTTGCTGCCGAATTTTAATACACGTTAAATTTTCCATGAATTTACAACTACCGTGTATATTAAAGGACTATTATATTTTGTTTTGTTCAGAACTTTGCCAGGAATTGGACTCTGGGAAAAATCACAGTGCTGGCGGCAGCGCTGTTGTATTTGAGTGGCATTCAGGGCTGTCATTCCACAGGTAGATGCAAGCATTTAGTAATTTTTTCAAGCCTTCTACATGTACATGTTTAAATACATATTATTTTATTATGAATTACTTTTTTTAATGGAGATACTGGGGATTGAACCCAGGACCTCTTGCATGCTCAGCACATGCTTTACCACTGAGCTGTACCTTCTTCCATGAATTACTTTCCTTTTGTTTCTGCTTTATATTATATTTAGGGCATTATATTAGTTTTTTTTTGAAGTATGTGTCTAGGATATACACTATACATACATGATATGCAGCCATCCCTGGGTAATTTTGAGGATTGGCTCCAGGACCCCCATGGATACCAAAATCCATGGGAGCTTAAGTCCCTTCTATAAAATGGCATAATATTTGCATATAACCTATGCACATCCTCCCGTATACTTTAAATCACCTCTAGATTACTTATAATACCTAATATAATGTAAATGCTATGTAAATAGTTGTAAATACGATGTAAATGCTATGTAAATTGTTGCTGGTGCGTGGCAAATTCAAGTTTTGCTTTTTGGAACTTTCTGGAACTTTTAAAAACCAATATTTTCTATCCTTGGGTAGTCAATTCTTCAGAATTGACTTAACAACCCTCAGATTCTGAGGGCCGACTATATACATTCTATAAATTCTGTTTCAGGATAGTAAGGGGGGAGGAATATAAAATATTTGCTATAAGAAGGAGATGTTGGCTCTGAAGATGTGAGAACCATGGAGTTTGAAACATGAGAAACTTAGATATGACACCTTGTAAGAGGCCATCTTTTGTTATTCTTTTTTGTGCTGGATTAATTCATGGATCTTTACTGCACTTCTATGGAGAGCCTACAGGGGTGCAAACGCCATACAGACGTGCTGGAGACAAAGAAGAAGTGTAAGTCATAGATTCTCTTCCAAATATTGTATCTCACACCTTGGCCTAGCCGGGCCTGGTGGCTTACCACCGTGGTGGTGGCTGGCGTAGGCCAGAGGAGAGTGGACAAAGTATGATATCCTGGAGGTTACAGTACTGGCAAATAATGGTGAATATGGTCCAAGATGAATGACCCACCAGTGGGACCCTGAGAGCACATTCCTGGAAGGTCCAGCAGGCAGGAGCCTGTCAGCATCAGGAGCAAGTCGGGGCAGAGCTGGTGGCTCCAGGCACCAGGCTGGAGAAGGAGATGCGATTCCACCCCTTATGGATGGCGCCAGGCAAGGGCAAAGCCCTGTCTCAAGTAATTCACTACTGGGGCCCAGAAACAGAGGAACAAAGCTGAAAGCTAGTACCCAAGACACGGTGGGACTTGAGGCTGAAGTTTTCAGGCCAGAACTCAGGTAAGGGGTTGAGGTTCAGGGCAGACCAGCAATGGGGGGCGGTCTTTGTGTTGAGTGATAGATGTTGGGGTTAGCGTGCAGGTGGATTCGCCTGCTGGGTTTTGAGAAGGAAGCCAGAAGTGGAGGCTGGGAGCCATGCTTGTTCTGGCACTCAAGTTTTATAACCTAATTCAAAGAATCAAAGTATAAATACCAAAATAGCCAGTGAGTCACGTGGACAATCATTAGCAGAGCATGTGCAACAGTTGAAGAGCACCTGAAAACCCTGCATGGCCTCCCTTGGGTCAGAGAGGCCCCAGGACACGGGAGAGACCTCTGGGTTGGAATAGTTTCTGAAGGTTTCATGGAAGAGCAAGGGCCGGAATCGGCCCGTGAAGAGCCCATGAACAAAGAGTTGAATTCATTCACCCATTCACTCATTCACTCACGAATATTTAGGAAGTCCTTGCTATGTAATAGGCGTTAAGCACAAAGACGTAAATAGGAGATGCCAGGGGACAGGCACACCCAGATTTCAGAGACACGAGCAGGCCAGAACAGGCAGCTTCCAGCTCAGGACTGGAGGGGGTTCGTAAGGCCAGTGAGGCGCACCCAGGGACTGCCTTTAAGGAGGTGCTCTTCCTGGGATTTGGGCTGCTGCTAATCCAGCATCCCTTGTGCAAGGGCATCCTTTACACCCGCTTTAAGGCTCAACCTTAAAGGAAAGTAAAACTATAATTAATATAAACTCTTCAGAGTTAGAGGTTGGACAACTTTTCCTCGAAAGATCCACGTAGCAAATATTGTAGGTGTGTCACGAAATATCATCCTTGTTTTGATTCTTTTCAGCCATCTAAAAATGTAAAATCCATTTTTAGCTCACAGGCTGGATTTGGCCTGCTGGCTACAGCTGGCTGCAGACCCCTGGGCTACATGTTTCCTTTTGTCCAGAGACCAGTAAGGCATTCAGTCGTGTTGGTGAATGATGATAAGTAATATTTATTATCAGTGAAATTTTGTAGGACACTAAACATTGTCTGATGTTTAGATAGATCGATAGATAGATAGATAGGTAGATAGAATCCCACTTGGTTCTCAGAACAATACTACTAGAGTAGGTAAACCATATAACCATCACTCCTCATTTCATAGATAAGTGGATTGAACTCAGGAACATTCAGCCACTGCATTAAGTCATAGAGCCACAAAAACCAGAGGGACACTGGGTCTCAGTCTTTTGATTCCAGAAGTTGATCCTTGATCTGCAGCTACTCTGAAATGGCCACACAGCCAAACTATTCACAACTTTTACAGGGCCCTCTAGCTTTCAGTCTGAGGGTGTTTTGAAATTAAAGGCTTACACTTACAAAGCAAATGAACAAACGCTGGCCGTGGCCTGAATGATGTCAGTGCTATTAGGGGAGGAGGACTGAACAGGTTGTTCCACGTCCAGGCGCTGTTCTAACTGCTGGGGACTCACTACTGAATTCAACAGACACAATTCCTGTTCTAATTAATAGTTGATAGTGCAATGAAGATCATCCTAATGACAATGACACAGTGGCGGGAGGAGTGGCACCTACCTGAATGCCACGTACTGTGTTTGGAGTTACAAATGTTTGATCATCAAAATAGTGTCATAAACTAGCTCTTGTTTTCGCCATTGCATAAATACTTTAGTAACAGTAGCTAACACAGGGAACTTACTGCGTGCTAGAAAAGAAATGCTTGGAGGAGAGAAGAGAGCAGGTAGCTGGCCAAGGGGAATTTGTTTGTTTGCTTGTAAATTGAAGTATAGTCGGTTTACAATGTTGTGTTAATTTCTGGTGTACAGCATAGTAATTCAGTTTTATATATATATATTCCTTTTCATATTCTTTTTCATTATAGGCTATGACAAGGTGTTAAATATAGTTCCTGGGCTGTACAGTAGGATCTTGCTGTTTATTGATTTTATATATAATAGTCAGTACCTGCAAATCCCGAACTCTCAATTTATCCCTCCACCTCCCTCTCACCCCTGTAACCATAAATTTGTTTTCTATATCTGTGAGTCTGTTTCTGTTTTGTAAATAAGTTCATTTGTGTCCTTTTTCTCTGATTCCATGTATAAGTGATATCATATGGTATTTTTCTTTCTTTCTGTCTTACTTCACTTAGTATGACAATCTCCTGGTCCATCCATGTTGCTGCAAATGGCAATTATTTTATTTTTTTATGGCTGAGTAGTATTCCATTGTATAAATATACCACAAGTTCTTTATCCAAGCATCTGTCAGTAGACATTTAGGCTGTTTCCATGTTTTGGCTATCGTAATTAGTGCTGCTGTGAACATTGGGGAGCAGGTGTCTTTTTGAATTGAAGTTTCCTCTGGATATATGCCCAGGAGTGGGATTGCTGGATCATAGGGTAAGTCTATTTTTAGTTTTTTTAAGGAATCTCCATACTGTTTTCCATAGTGGCTGCACCAAAATACATTCCCAAGGGGGATTCGAACTTGGGTCTGTACGCCCCGGGGTGTAAGGCACGCCACTTTGTGCTGGAGCAAAGCCCTGGGCCGCGGCTAGCTGACCATCCAACACACCTACACGTTTCTGTGCCTGGTGGATTTAAGTCAGATTCCTGATCTTGGTAATCTGGCATATAGGAGGCAAGGCAGCCAGAGAGCACTTCCTCATTAGTGCTTCGCACTGCGGTGATGGCTGAGCTGGCACTTCTGCTATCATATAATGCTGTTTTCTTATAACTCTGAAGTAATTGCCTCATGGGCTACGATTACATCAATGTTCCAGTGCTGCTGTTGACGGGCAGTTGGGCCATTCTGAGGCATGGGCATCTGTCTCCAGGTCTAGAGGGCACTGAGCTTACTTTAAAAACACTTAAAAAAGATGCATGGCTTGGAATCCCTCCCTCCCTTTGGAATACTCCTTCTGCCTTTACTGACTTTATTCAAAGGAAGGCCACTGAGACCTCTCTCCAGCATGGTTAACATTACCATTCAACTTGCATGAATGTAGCAAAATTTAAGGTTCAGAATCCAATGACCTTTCTCTAGCTTCTCAGCCTTCTGTGACACAGATGCACAAGGGAGATTTTGCAGAACGGTACTTTTTTTTCCTGTCCTTCGGAAATTACAGAACCTTAAGCATGAGGGGGACCCTAGGAGGCTTAATTTTAAATTTCCCAAGTTTTCTGTGATTGAGACTTTGGCAGCAAGTAGGTTTTTTTTTTTTTCCACTAAAAAAGAATACTGAATAACGTGTAAATGGCTTTTCCTTATAAATACATTTATCCGAAGAACTTCATTATTGCATAAATTACTTTTCAAAGTTAATTTCTAAATTTTTTTAAAAGATGAAACCCATGTTGTCAATGTGCTATTAAGAAAGCTCAGTGATCACATATAATAACAATGTATTAAAAGCCATGCGGAAAAGAATCCATTTTTAAAAACCCATAACTCAACAGACTACAAAAATGACAGACTAGCCATTCATGCAAATTAGCTAACTCACATTTATCAGAGAAAATATTTCACAGCATTAACGGCACTGCCATTTAAGAAAAATTAAATGGGGCCCAGAACCACACATTTATTTTTTACTGCATTCATTATTCATTTACTTGTTTCTTTCTTCCTTTTCTTTCTCTCTCTTTTTTTTTTTTTGAACTGTAAGTTTTGAATTCAAAGTTCAGTAGAGGAAGAAGCATATGATTTTCCCATTTTAGTGACCCCGTGGTTAGCAGCAATAAAGCAACAGGAACAAATCTGGCTTGAAACGTGTCCAAACCCACATCTCCCAGTGAGCACAAAAGGCAAAAAAAGTAAGATGTGCAGCGGATATTAACATGAGTAATCTCGGAAATCTAAATATTAAACATATGTCAAAGATTATCAGATGCACATCCACATGTCTTATAGAGATGTCTTTCATCTGAGGGGCTCCGGCCCGTTTCAATGTGCATGGGTTCTTCTCCAGCCCCGAAGGCCTCATCAAAGCCTGGTGTATCCAGTGACGACAGCCCAGCTTTCATAGATGGGTGCTTGTGAAGGAATAACTCCTCAGCTCCCACACCTTTGTGAAAGACAGTCTTCATCTCTACCCCCACCTGGAGAGAATGTCATATAAATCCAAGTTGATTAAATTATTTGCCCAGGAAGCCGCGCCGTTCAGGAAATTTCCTGAGGTCTTTGAATCATATGCTGATGCTGAAGTCATGAGAATCCCTGTTCGACTCCATCCACATGGCTCATATCACAGCGATCCAGGGTAGAAGGTTCCAGATGAGACACTGAAATGTGTACTGTCTTGTCTCCTGGGCCCCACGTGACAGATCTGTGACACTTCCTCTCGTCCATCAGTAAAATGTGCTCAAAACACTTGGCCTCTTTTTGCCTCCAAACCCTTTCCTGCGGGGTAACTGAAGTTACGTTTTGGAAATACTCAAGGGTGTAACGTTAGAATAGGGAGCCAGCCTAACTTTTTTCTGGATGTGTTTTGGCTGTTGAACAGTATTATTTTATAAAATCTCTTGGTGTGGCCTGACCTTACTTTTTCTTAGCTTCAGATTTGTCATCTGTAAACTGCGAAAGAAAAGCTGCCTCTCCACATTTCCCAATGAGATCACGTTTATGAGAAGACTTTGTGAACTCTAGACCTTTATGCAAATGGGGCATGTTATCATTACCTTAAAGGCACCTCCATCAGAAAGCACCCCACACCGCAGGTGGTAACCAGGGCATAGGAATCCAGTGTCATTTCCACGTGCATGCATCCTCTGCAAATGTCATAGAGTCTCCATTGTTAGGCTACCTGCAGGCCATCAGCAGGCTGGTTACTGAACACTGACCTTTGTGCTACTGCCTGGAAGGAGTCTGGCCCCAGAGCAGGTGCTCAACACATGTGTTCTGAATCGAACTGAAGTGAGTAGCAGTAGAAGGACTTGGAGTGAAGGAGGTGAGTGGATACAAGATAATGTGCCAATTGGCTGAACCTCTCCAGGGAGGTGATGTGACAGGCAGTGTTTGGGGTACCACCAGGGGACAGGTGGCTGGAGAACAAGAGAGAGGACCCAGCCATCGTCCATGGAGGAGGAGAGCTCCCAGAGCGATGGCGCTGGGGCGTTGCTCTCTGGCCCCCCCTTGTCCACCAGATAACGTCTCTCACCTGTTCCTCCATCTTTGTGCACCTGGAGAAGGAGCGACTCTCCCTTTTCTGATCTGATGTGTATAGGCTTTTCCTCATTCTGTGTAGATGCTTTGGGGAATAGCATGGATTCTCCAGCTCCGTTCTTTAGAGAATCTGCAGGAGCTGTGAAGGACAGTCTGCAGACTTTGTCTCTCTCTTGGTGGGAGTGTGGCGGGGAGTGGGGGAGAGGCCATTTTAGGGAAAGATCTGAAATACATCAGCACGTGCTTTTGGGTGGAAGATTTGCTTACTGAGTTTGTTCTTAAACCAAAGTGTCTGTTTCAGTCACTAAAGTAAAACATCACTTATGATAAAAATACTTACCCTATTAGTTTGTTCTCCTAGACTGCATTTTGAGAAACAAAGAAAAATGTATTCTCAAATTGTCTGACTTGCTTTTGTCAATGTCTTCCCGTATAACATGACTTGATTCTCCCCAAACTCATTTGATACCCTCCCTGCCCACCCCCACTTTGGAACAGAAACTATTATCATCAGCTAAGGAATCTCAAAACGGAAAGCATTCTTTCCTCTCAGGAAAAAAGTGTTAAATAAAAGGTGTGGCTTACTTGTTACTGTCTGAGTTATGGAGAATGCAGTCTTACCCAGCCTGCCCTCCTCTCTTCCTGCCTGTTTATCTGCCTTCCATCTTCAGATTTATCTTCAGTCCGTATTTCGGAAGCTGAGCGAGCAAGACTCAGTCCCTCAGAGCATCAGCTACCTGGGTAGAGATGCAAACAGATCCGTGCCTGCAGCCGCTGCCTCGCCATCTCCCTCTGGACTATGGGGACCGTGCTCTGAAAGAAAAGCCTACAGACAAAAATCCCATTTCACCTGCCCTGTAATCATTTCCTTTTCATCCGTTTCACAGCCACTTGCTCAGAAATACACAGAAAGCTTTGCTTTTGGTTCTAAGCTGCAAGAATTGGAAGAAAGAAGCGAGGACTTGCAGAAGATCTAGATTGGGGTCACTGAGGTAGAATGCCATTCGTGTGGGGATTCGGGTGAGACCATCAACAGCTAATGAGAGGTGCTGAGTGGGGTGGTAGATCAGCACCCTGACACTTGTTTACGTTCTCACCTCTACTTTAGAGTGAAATATTAGAGGAAAAAAAGAATGTGTCTAGACTGAAATTCTAGTGACTTTCATGCTCACATTGTCGAGAATGCAGTATGTTTAAAAGAAAATGTTTATATAAAATATTGATTTAAATATATCACACTCAACTCCTAACTGATCAGAGGCTTCAAGTCTGTTTATAGTGAGTAACACTTCTAACGAAAACGATTCACTTGTCATTTGCATTTATGTGTACATAGATTTACTGGAATCAGCCGAAATAGTAAACTGCAGCCAATTGGAAAGCCAACATGTTCGTTGCTATTTAGTTTATTAAAAAAATGTGTTTAATTCCTTAGAGACAGCATACGAAGGATATCATGACCAGCTACAGACATACTTATCTTCCCTTGGGGCTTGATTACTGTAATCCAAGTATTTCAAAACTGTTATCAGAACCAATGAGCAGCTATAGTTAGATCAGGTCTTCAGAATCTCAGAAGTTGGGAAGAATATTAGAGATTGTCTGGTGCAGTGTTTTTCAGACTCTCGTGATGATAGTAATCCTTGGTCCTTATTCCAGACCTATTGAATTTGAATCTCCAGGGGTGGGGGTTCCCTGAGAAACTGTGCTGGTTTAAACAATGTGGTATTTTTATCATCAGGAAAGTTTGACACCAACCTATCCACTGGTTCTCAGCCCTGGCTATGTATTAGATTTGTCTGTAGAGGTTGTTGAGAATACAGAAGGCCGGGTGATGACTGTGCTGGTTGTTTTGAAAGCCATGTTACACTGTTGGTCTCTGGGATGGAATTTAATTAAGACCATAGGACTCCATAAAAGTTCCTGTTATTATTATTTTCACTATTACTGTTACAAGCACTGCAAAAGAGAACTTCTGCTTGGTGAGATATAATTGACAAAGTCTTTCTACATCTCTGTGAACTTGTATTACTATTTTTAATTTATGGATGGATAAACTGAGGCTCTGTGAAGTTTAGAGTCTTGTTAAAATTGCACGTGTCACATTCAGTCAAGCTAAGGTCTTGCATTTGGGCCTTCTGACACCAGATCTGGAGCGTGATGATGACATGATGAGTGAGGGCTGCCCTGTCTTTGTGTTAGCGAGTAGGACGAAGTAAGGCAGGACGTTAAATGTTCTTGTTCATTTATATGTGATTGCCTTTGCCCCTTTAGCCCGACCTCTTGAGATCTTTATAAATCCTTGATTGATCTATCAGTGTAATGGCTGTCTTGGATGATTTGTATCCAAGAGCAAGTCTCTGTGTCCTGATTCAAGTCATTAAAAACTCTGAATGGGACGCAGCCAAAGAGAAAACCCACCGGCATATTTCTGGGAGATCTTTCTCTGGGTTAGCACTAAAACAGCGATTAACACATTGGTGACCATTTTTCAACCAGCTGGAGTTTTCTGTGCCTGTGCTAGTCTCACATGTCCCAATCTTGACTATTCAAAGAGCTCATGAAAGCCCTACTTAAATGTCTTGCTGAAGTCCTGACCCCTTATATCTATGGAATTCCCTTGATCTACCAAAGAGAACATGGTCACCTTTTAGCTGAGTGGACGTTTCAACTGTCCCACAAATCAAGTTACCTTATTAGTTAGAGGAAAATGTTCAAGGTGTTTCTTTAAACCTTGGAAGAGCGCTGTGGGGACCCCATCCTTTAAGATCCAGCTCAGTGTCACTTTCTCCGGGAAGCCTGTTTTGATCTTCCAGGCAGGTTTAGCAACACCTTTTGCTCTGACCCAGCTCGCCAATCATTTTTCTGGTGTAAGCCTTACCATGTTACCTTGTAGTTATTTATGTTTTCTTGTTTGAACTTGAAGGCAAGGACTGCATTTTATTCACCTTGGAAATCTTCCACAGTATCTAATGCAGTGATTGCTGCAAGTCACAATAAATATTTGCTGAATGAATGACTGTGTGATTGACTACATACACGAGTGGGAAATAAAGTTTTCTTGTAAAGTTTTTATTAGCTAAAGAACATTAACCAGAACCCCCATTCGATTTCTTTTGGGCTTTGGTACTTCTGATTGAAGATATCCAGGGAGGATGGACAAAGCCTGATCAAGAAAGTCCAACATTCATCTATTCCTTGAAAAGGAAGAATTAATCCTTTGGCCCCCTAGAGTAGTTGTGGTTTTAAGATTAATCTTAACTCTGTTTGTAGCCTATAAAACAAAACTAATTGCAGAATTCAAGGCTTTAGAGCATTTTTAGGTGGCTTGATGGGAAAGCATTGAAATAAATATAAACATTTAGATAAAACAACCATTTTAATAGTATTAACTCTGCCAATTAATGATAATGGAAGAGCCGTCCAATTAGCTAAATCGCTAATAGTTTTATCAAGCAGAGGTTGGTAATTTAAAGCAAACAAATTCTTTCTAATTTTATCCACTTGCACACCAAGATATTTAAAGGATAACAGGGGATCCAATAAAGAGTATTGCTCAAGAAGAACTATATTTAAATCTCCTAATGGCTATAGCATGGAGTTTCCCCAATTAGTCAGAAAGCCCAAGCAGTTAGGAAATTCTTTAAGGCTCCATAATTTGGGGTAAAAATAAATGAGATCCAACAAAGGTGCTGCTTGCAATTATTAGCATTATTATTGTGGCATATTTAGAAGATGGAGAGCGCCCTGAGACAGTCAGGGGTGTAAATTTAACTCAGCAAATACTGCCTGAGTGCTTCATACCCACGCCCTGCCTCACTGCAGCATTTTTGAGGGGGTTTTCATGGAGGTCATTGCTCAACACCCCCTTTCAGGGCAGCAGGTCCAGGGGAAGTTCACAAGCTCGATGCCACCCCAAAGGTAGGACTTTCCTTGTCAAACCTCCATGGGGAATTCAGGCACCTAATTGGATAATTGAGGAAAATCCTCTTAGGACGAGAATGATGTTAGCATTTCTTACAATACCCATTTCATTTGTCTCAAGAGAATAGGTTTTTCAAAACGTCCTGCGTTGTCTGGGTATGTGAGCTTCATCTGCAGAGACTGGTCAGTGGGGGACAGATCGCAAATGATCAACTGAAAAGGGCCTTCTTAGTCTGTCTCCTGCTTGAGTATAAGATCGTCCTTGAAAATGTCAGGATTAACAATACTGCTTATTCCATATTCAGGCACCACCAACCAAGCCCTGTGCTCAGATGGACAAATGTTAAAGGAAAAAGAACCAAATGGAGAGCCTCTCCAAAGCATGACCTCTGCCAACATGAGCGGGCAGGAAGTGTTTGTTTATAATAATAACTACCATTTCCTGAGCCCCTTACTGCGAGCTAAGTCCTGTGTTAATATCGTTACAGTCCTTGGGCTTCAACCTGGGTCGTATATTGCCAGCCACGTCGTCGGTGCTTAGTGGACACCGCCGGAGGACGATGGTCTCCATGTGCTCCCGGGGCAGGGCAGACAAACGCCCTGCAGACAGCCCTGTGGGGTAAACACAGAACGAGCCAGACCCAGCTGGCCATTTGCATCAAAGTACCTCACTGGCCTTCCCAGCCGCGCTGGCAGAGCGCCCAGGCACTGCCTCCGAGTCCCAACAGAACGCTCTCTGAGATGCCTCTGGTTTTCATTTTCCAAGCCTTGCCGCACAACACCAGGGAGCCAGGGCTGGCCACAGGGTCCCAGCCCTGCCTCCCGTCTAGTGGCGGGGGGGAGGTTGTGGAAAGGAAAGAAAGTGGTGACATCAGTATCTTGGTATCAAGAACTAACTTTTCTCTAAACTGTTAAAAGTCTCATCGAATCCATCCATAGAACTAACCATTGCCTCAACCAGGATCATCAGACAAAATGCTGTCAGTGATATAGGCTACGTGGAACTGGTGTTTGCCGAGAAGTAAGAGCAAAGCCTGGCTGAAAGACTGAAATGTAGCTCTGTTTTAGGGCCGAGGGCAGGGCGGGCTGAGAGGGCACTTACTAGCCCAAACCCAGACGCCGGGAGGCCAGCCTGAACAAGGCCTCATCATAATTAGGGAGCAGTCTTAATTCTCTCCCTTTGCGTTCTCTGCATCTCTGTCTGGATCACTTTAAATATGTTGCTTTCTTAGGGAGGTAACTGTGGAGACAAAGCTGTCTCGGACCCTAAGTTCAGTTATTGGCTCTGCCTCTTGGTAGCTCCGAGATCATGACTGACCTTGAACGACCCTCAAGCCCAGATCTCATGGAAAAAGACCTTGCAGATTGTAGCTACTCAATGAGCAGGGCTTTTTTGTTTCTAATTCTACTATTCTTTACTACTTGCAGAACCGTGTAAGTGATAAGTGGAACTGGTCCTTAGCAGAACAGGTACTTTGAGAAAGAATTGGGGGGGTGGGGAAGGACAGCTGAAAGATACTAGGAGCAATCTCTGGTCTCTGGCCGCAGAGGTTTTCAGGGCACGTTGTGCCTGCCGTCGGCTGAGAGTGGGGTGAAGCTTGGGGCCAGGAGTCGGGGTCCTCGGGCTTTCCCTGCTTTGGCCACTGCCTTGTCTTATGCCAGATTTCCTGAGAATTAGGCTCGAATACGGTGATTGCTGCGCAGGAGGTTTACGTGGGCATGCTCTCAGCAACACCTGGGAGGGGTTGGGGGATGCAGGGTTAGCCAGAAGAAGATGAAGTGTGATCGAGCTATGACAGAGGACGCTGTGGACCCCACAAGGAGCTCTGGATCCCAGGTGGGTCTTTCAGAACTGCCCCGAATTGAGGCAAAGGGCCTTTGAACTGTTGCATCAACCCGTCACTGCATACAGGCTGCCCCCAGGGGAGGGTCATGGTCCTAGGAGAGGGCAATGCCTGCAGAGGGACTCAGCTGTGAACCATCAAAACTTCTGACAGCTGAGAAAATGAGTGTCTTCAAGAGATGAGTGGAGGGTCTGGGCAGGGCATCATAGCATCCACTATGTAAGCAAAGCATGGCATTTCTTATGTCCTCACTATACTTAAGTCAAACAATGGTTTTAACCAATATTTATGAACACCTTCTTTGAGTATTGTTTCCTTTGCATGCAAAGTCTCCCCCTAACTCAAAGCTACCTGATGAATTAACACATCAAAATTCTGATAAAATGTCAGCTCGTCTAAGGAGCCACTTTTAACTATTAGGAACAATTATATACTGTCATGCCTATTTCTGTATCATCAAAGCATTTCATATATATCTGTCCCAGGATTTATCTCACTGTATTAGACCACTGTGGTTGGTGAACCTTATTTATATTTGTATCTTTTCCTTTATTTCTCAACACAAAACTTCGGTGAATAAGTCTTCATTTAAAGTTTATTTTTTCTAATATTAGTATAGTTTTAGCTTCTTTCCTTTGGTGAGTATTTGCATGGTTTATTCCTTTCATTCTTTCACCTTCAATTTTTCTGTATTATTATGTTTTTTAGATATCTCCTATAAATAGCATTTAAATCAGATTAATTTTGTTATTATCCAGCATGACAATCTTTGTACTTTAACTGGAGAATTTAGGCCATTTATACCTAGTCTAATCACGGATGTATTTAGGTTAAAATCAGCCATCTTATTTTGTGCTTTTTATTTGAGCCACTAGATCTACGTCTTTTTTTTCTCACCTTTCTTGACTTCTGGATTGATATTTTTTCTTTACCATCTATTTTTTTTTCCTTTCTCTTGGTTTGGACATCATATACTCTTTTCTAGTCTTTTAGTGGTTACTCTAGAAATTACAACACTCACCTTTCACTTAGCAAGGTCTAATGTTAATCATTACTTTTATTCTCTTCTGGAATAAATACAAAGATTTCAGAATAATTTAACTCAATTGTCCCTTTATCCCCAACTTATAGTTGACAACATATGGTTGTCATGAGTTTGAAGACTCTAAAACTCTAAGAAATTCATGTTATAGCTTTTAGTCAATCTTTATGTTTACTCACGTTTATTGCTTTTTTAGTTCTTTAATTCTTCCTGCATCTCTGATCCTTTACCTTAGTTTGCCAGTTACAAATTCTTTCATTTTTTGTTCATCTGAAAGTTTCTGTATTTCACTTTCATGCTTGAAGGATAGTTTGCTAGGTATAAAATTCTATGGTAATTTTTATTTTCTATAAGAACACTGAAAATACATTCCCATTTTCCTTTGGTTTTCATTTTTTGCCTTTGAAATATTTAACTACAGCTCCTTTGAAGGTAAATCTTTTTTCTTTAGCTGATGTAAGCATTTTTTATTTTTCTTTAGTTTTCTTTAGTTTCATATTGACCCATCTTAATATGTATTTCTTTTTTTCTTTTTTCTTTTTTTTCTTCTTTATTCTTCTTGGGACTCTTAGGTTTTGTTAATCTGTCCTGGAAAATTCTGGCATTTCAGTCATACTATTTGAAATATTCTTTTTGCCCCATTTCTCTCTCTTGATTTTATTTCTAAACCTAATTAAATATGTTAGACCTTTTCACTATATCCTGTCTCTTATCCTCTCTTCCATATTTTCTATCTTTTTATGCTTTGTTGTAGAAACTTTATTCTGACCTGTTTTCCTATTCAATAATTCTCTCTTCAGCTATGTTGAATCTGTGCTCATTAAATAAATTCTTAATTTGTTATTGCATTTTTCCTTTTGAAAACTATGTCATCTTTTTCCAGTTTCTTCCTGAAATTTTCAGAATTGGCTTTTATTTTTTTCTTTGACTTGATAGATATAATTGTTTTATAGTCTATATCAGATAATTCCAGTGTATGAAGTCTTTGTTGGTTTCTATTGTTTTGTTGTTTTGACTGGTTCTCACTCATGGTGTCTTGTTTCCTGTGTACCTCATTTTCTTTCACTGTGTGCTGTGAAATGTATTGAATAAATTACTTTTAGGAATAATTTGAGACATAAGAGTGCTATGTAGTTTATATGAGCCCTAAACTTTGGGGGACTCTGAGCTTTAACTCTTATTCCCTCTGTCCTCAAAGACCTCCAAAGGAAATGCAGTGTCACAATTATTTCTTCTAGCTAAGTGCCCTTTGGGGAAAGCAGATTTGAATACAGGACTTCTATTTTCTTCTGGATTTTGACTGGGCAATTTCTCATTCTTTGGTTAACTGGTGCTTTTGGAAGGTGTGGGTTTTTAAAAAATACTTTCCCCAGTTTTATTTTACTTCTTTTTTTCCGGAAGAAAGTTTAATCTGGGAAAAACTAGTTGACTATTTTAGAAAATAGAATTCTACTTTTGTATTTTAGTTTTTAACATCGTTCTGGTCACTCAGTACTTGCTGAATAATAACTATATGAATGATCATGGACATCGGAATCAAGTTGTATAAGTTCGCTATCTTCAAAGAACTTATCATTTATTAGGCAAAGAAAATAACACATAGAAAAAACTCTAAATAATGACTGTGATATATAGTTAATGTTAGGCTTTCATATTTTCTTAATGGAATTATAAATTAATATACCTCTTTGGATAAAAATTTAATAATGCTTATTAAAGTTAAATAAGCACATAGCCTTTGACTAAATAATTCCCCATCTAAGAATTTATCTGATGTATGCTCTGTACATACTTGAATAAAGGCTCAAAGATATGTCTATAGGGGTATTTATTCACTGACAGAAGCATGTTTGTAATAAAAAGACTGGAAACAATCTCAATATCAACAGGGGGTTGGTTAAATAAATTATGACTATATCATGCAAATGGAACACTATGCAGCCATTAAAAGGAATGGGGGGATTTATTTATTTATTTATGGGAGTAATTAGGTTTGTTTGTTTGTTTGTGAAGGTACTGGGGATTGAACCCAGGACCCTGTGCATGCTAGGCATGAATTTTACCACTGAGCTATACACTGCCTCCCACGCAAAGTTTATATATTTTAATGTGGAATGATTTCTGTGACATGTTTAAGTGGAAACAAAGAAATAAGCAAGAAGCCTGAGAGTATATATAATATGCTACACACACACACACCCCTGTTTAGAAACTTATAGAGTGTCTCTGATAGTCTCTACATGGAGCAGCTAACAGTGGTTATAGCTGAAGAGAACTGGGGCTTGGAGTCAGGGATAAGAAGGAAACATCGCTGGGTACTATTGTGTTCATTCTATTCTGTTCTATTATTTGTGTTTACCATGTGCATATTTTTAACTATTCCATTAAAAAAACAAAAAGTGCCAGGAAAGTAGTGTGTTAGAAGGTGCACCATCCTGGTGATCAGTTGACCCCCCACTGTAGTTTGGTTTTGTTCTGACAAAGTCTCATGACCCTTCCAGAACTCATGCCTTCCTCTGTGAAACGAGGACCCTGACCTGGATAACCTCTAAGGCACTCTTCCATTCCACCTGCCAACGTGGAGGTACTTCTACTGCAGAAGTGCGTCAAGCAGGCAGTACCTTTGAAGACAGATAATTTGGCAAGTGAAAGTATTAGTATTAGATGGAAGCCCCATTTGCTCAGAGTGCTAATCTTCCTTTTGGTTCTCCTTCAAGTACGACACTGTGCTTTCCCTAAGATCATAAGCTAAAATAATTGATTTATTTGGGATTCACAGTTTGAACTGTGATTTTTTAATATAACTTTCCATTTGAAATATTTTAGGCCTGTTTTTCTTGAAGACTGGGGGTAGGTGTCAGTCTCTGACAGACTGACCACATCTTATTACTCTCTGCTTACTGTAGAACGATAGCTCATTTTGCACGTGTTTCCACATTTTATGCTCACATAGCTCTAAGTGGCCAAAACATTTAATTAAATGGACTATTCATGCAATTTCATTTCCTGGCTGGTCATCTGCATCAATGATAAACCAGTAGCATCCATCCCATGGCTGCAACTTTGATCTTAAAAAAGACAGAATCGTTATCTAAGTCAAAACTATGTTCAGACTAACAAGTGAAAATCTTTTTTAATTATAAAAGTAATGCAAGTTTCTTTTCAAAAGTTCAAACAACAGTGAAATAAGAACTGAAACCTCCTCCCCTGCTTCATACCCCTGTTCAGAGGTAAACATTGTTGGTATGGCAAGCATTTTTACACACACACACATGCACGCAAACACACAGCTTGTTTCTTACAATAATGGGATTATACTGAACGTATCATTTTATAATTTGCTTTTTTTTTTTTTAACATTTTTGGGGGGAGGGAGGTAATTAGGTTTATTTATTTATTTTTAAAGGAGGTACTGGGGATTGAACCCAGGACCTCGTGCGTGTTAAGCATGCTCTCTACTACTTGAGCTATACCCTCCCCCTTAACTTTTTTTTAAAGTTTGGGGGGTGGGGAGGTAATTAGGTTTATTTATCTTTATTTCTTTATTAACTGAGGTACTAGGGATTGAACCCAGGACCCTGTGCATGCTAAGCACCTATTCTACTGCTGAGCTATATCCTCCCTTATAATTTGTTTTTGTAAACAGCAGCATATTGTACTCGGTGGGGTACATGTAGCTTCATCTCATTCTTTTAATAGCTGTACCCTATTCAGTCACACAGAAGTACCCTCATGTGTTTACATATTATCTTAGTAATGGATGTCTAGGGTTAGTTTCCATTTATATGCTGTGAGAAACAGTGCTGCTTTGAACTTGGACATTTGGCTAGAATTTTTGTAGAATGTTTTCCCAGAATTGGGGTTTTAGGTTTCATAGGGCTTCCTACAGGCACTTTAAAATATCCAGTTTCTTTTCATTCCCATAATAGTATAGATAACTATTATTACCTTTGTTTCACAAAAGATAAACTTAGGCTCAGAGAGGTTAAGTAATTTGCTTGAAGTTTCACAGCTCTAAGTAACAGAGCCAGGACTGGATGCAAGCTCCTTGACTCCAGAGTCTGTCCTCAGAGACAGTATTAGGTATATCTGGAATTTTGAGAGACACTGCCAACCTGTCCTTCAAAAAGATTGTATCACTTTATACTTCCATCAAATGAATTTGAGACTTCACCCATTTCCTCATTTCCTTACCAAATACTATGTTCTTAAATTTTTTTTTTGCCAATTTGTGGTTGAAAAAATAGCATCCTATTATTGTTTTAATTTATGATGAACACAATATTAACATTCGTAAATCAACTTTTATTAGACCTTTACTACAATAAAATACATAAAAGAAGACTTCATCATTTCCAGACTGTCATCCAAAAGCAGAGAAGCCCACACACAGCTTCTTCAGGAAATGCTACAACATGGTGTACACATGGCTTCCACGTTTGTAGTGGTTCCAAAGTTTGCTTTTGAGGTTACTTTCTTTTTTCTTTTGTATACACTTCTCCCAGAGGACCTGGGCGAGCAGAAGGCTTTTTCAAAATATAGCTTGGACTATTTCTCGAGCAACATTTACAATGTGATCCTCAGAGTTGAATCACATAGTTTGTGAGAGGGTGTGCCCAGAGCAGTCAGGAAAAGCAAAAAAGCATTTTAGCAATGAGAGATTTAGCAAGAAGATCTGACCCAACAAGTAGAAACTCTTTTAAAGGTTCAATCAAGTTTATTCCCATCACATTCCTCTGGAATGCCCAAGAGGCACATGCTTTGTCGATGAAAATTATTTTCAAACTCATTGATGTTTTGTTTGGCAAGAATCATTTCTTTGAACAATTTCTTATTAATCATCTCCAGTGTTCCATTTCTTACAGTGTTATCGTCAGCTGCGTATTTATAAAAGAGTCCAACTTCAACCTGCATTCAGTTTTAATCTGTTTGTTTCTTGAGGATGTGAGTTGAAAAAAAAACCCGCCAACATATTTACAACCAAATTTCAGATGTTCAACATTGTGGAAGGTGAGAAAGGTGAACACAATGGAATTCTTCCATCATCCTTATTATGTGGGAGCAAATCTATGGCCACCTTACCAGTCATGTCATTTAGCTTCCCCCCGCCTCTTTGTGGCTTGTCGTTTCCTGTTTCTGGGGACGTGGTTTGCCTTGTGGTGACCCAATTGTATAACAACCCCTCGTCTCTTAACAGGGCCCTGCCTCCCAAACAACTCACTGTGGTTCTAAGATTGTATCTTCCCCTAGGTGCTGACTCAGACTGTTTTGGTGAAACCACCTTCTACATGGGCATGTGGAAAACACGTTCAGGGCTAGAGGAAGGGGTTTGGCACTTTTTTTTATCTACTGGGGGCAATGTAGGGCAGAGCTGCCTCTGGCTGTGAGCAGCCTGCGGGTCCCCAGGGAGCACTTCACCAGCCTTGCGCTTAAACGTTGTTTATACACGGCCGTTGATTTCCTTTACCAAGAGCTGCCAATCCAGTGGAATTAGCCCCACCTGTTGAGCCGCTCCACCCTCCCCTCAGCCAGGGCCAGCAGTGGGCGGCATGGCCCTGCTTGCATCCCAGTGCAATGGTTCTTAAAAGTGCACAGGGTCAGCATTCCCTGGGAACTTGTTAGAAATGCAAATCCCTTGCCCCACCCTGTGTCTCCTGGTGATATGATGCAAGCCCAAAAGTTTGAGAATCACTGCTCTAGCTTAATATGTCAGAATCTTCCACTTTTTTTTACCCCCTTTATTTATATCCTTTTTTACCCCTGTAATATTTTCTTAATTATGGACTCACTTTCTAAACACCTTTGGACTGCCCTGTGGCTGGGGCTCACCTGATGAGCGGTGTGCTGGCAAAGGCTTCACAGTGGGCTCAGGAGGAGGGGGACCTGATGCGTAACCTTTCACAATCTCCGAGGTGTAAATCCTCCAACAATACTCCTGTATGCAAGTACTCTCATGACATTACTAGACATGGAGTTAAGAAGGGACATACCTAGTTGCTCTTTAGGGCGGGTGTGAGCGGCCCCAACGCCCCACGGGGAGGCACCAATAATCCTGCAGGCGCTGGCCTGCATTGAACTCACTGGGGATTTAGACTGGGTTTCCACGTGAAGTCGGAGTCACCACTGGAAGGAGTTACCATTTGTTGAATCACTGAATGCTTTGGATCGTTCAAGTGACCGAAATAATTTGGTTGATATCCTTTAAGATCACTGGAAATACTGAAAATCAGCTCACAGCTGGCATTTCTGGGGATGCCACACATGTAACGGATTGAAAACCACGCCTGTGTTTGGTGCCTCTCCTGGCAGGCCCTGTCAAAGGACTCGTTCGGTAGATGGGAAGCCGTAAAACCACGTGGACCTTGTTTTGCTCACCATTTTGTCCTTATTATTTACACTCAGAACTGCCCCCAAATGGTGACTGAATCAATAAATTAGTAACTACAGTAGTTTGCTAAGGCTGCTGTAACGAAGCACCACAGCGTGCGTGGTCCAAGCAACAGACGTCGTGTTCTCACAGTTCTGCAGGCTGGAAGTCCACGGTCAAGGGGGCGGCAGGTTTTGTGTCTTCTGAAGCCTCTCTCCTTGGCTGGCAGATGGTCACCTTCTTGCTGTGTCCTCTTACGGCTGTTCCTTGGTCTGGTGTCTCTCTGTGTGTCCAAACCTCCTCTTCCTAGAAGGACACCAGTTGTACTGGACTCGGACCCAGCCTATCAGCTTCATCTACCTTCACTTCTTTAAAGACTGTTACCTTCTGAGGTCTTCGGGCTTGGGTTTCCAATATGTGACTCTGAGGGGGACACAATTCAGTCCACAACAATTATAACTGAAGTTCTACAGCTGAAGGCTCCACTAGCATATTAAAAAACAAACCAAAACCAAAACCAAAACCAGATCGATAACAAACAAAAAAACTCCATCAGTTGTAGATTTGGAGGTCTGTCAGACACGTGCCTCTGTACTTGCCTTGATATGATGACTCGTATTGGTTATAAAGTAGGTACAATCTCATCTGAGAAATGACAAACTCATCTTACAAATTGCAAAGAGATCCCTCCCACCCCTCCCCATCCCATACTGACTTATTCTTGGCGCAGGAGGTTTTGTTTCCGCTGAACGAGTTAGAAGAACATGAGAGATGGAAACGTAATTAGCTGGCATATATAGAACAGTAAGATATTGGAACTTCATAGTGTATATGTGGATGTATGTGTTTATGTGTGTAGACAGGTGGATGGATAGCACTGTAAAAATCAGGTGTGAGAATGTGACCGCCGCACGTACTTTCTCTTGAGGGAAGACACCACTGAGGACGTTCAACTGCAAAGTAAAGTCTCAGTGCCCACATTTCTAAGTTGATATTTTGATTTGCTGACTATCAGAGCCGTAGGAAAGATGTTCAAAGTGTGGCAAGTCTAAAAAGCCTTTGGAGTGTCTCTATGTTGGGGAAGGACGGGCTCTAAAGGGCTGAAACTTTCCTGGTTGAGAAATGGCTCCACTGTGAGACTCCCATGTCACCCTGAAGTCCAGCCTCTGGTTTCTTCCTTAGTGGCATTCTGTCATCTTAGATCCTGTCGTCTCATGAGTGAATCATAACACCCTGTTTTAATTTTACATTAAGGGGTTTTGTTAGGTTTGCTGTCATTTTTCTGTTACCTTTTGGGATCATGATCAGATTTTTAAAAATTATTCATTTTCTTGTTTTTCAAGTTGAGGTTTTCTTTTGATTGGCAAACCTTTTTTTTTTTTTTTAAAGAAATCCTCAAAATAATTTCAACGTGCCTTGAGGGCATGTGTTCTTGTCATAAACTAGCATGACCAGGTGGTTCTTGGCGAGCAGCCTAGCACGGTGAGGCATGCTGCGATTACACAATTCCACACAACCTCGTGTAGGTTTTAGTACATAATTGGTCTTCTCATTCAAGGATGCTGCTGAGAGGTCTTATGTAAGTCCTGTTCATTGCATGGGGGATCTAACAGGTGGAAGTAAAGAGGAGCCAAACTCACAGGCACCAAGGGCAGCTGTACCTTAGACAGAACGCCCCATCTCTTGATAGGATGTTGAGCTCCACTCTTGGGAGACTGCACTGGCGCATTTTGACCTTTTAACCAAGAGCCCTTTCCCCCCACAACCAGCAAGCAACAATAGCTGCACCTGTAATTCGTCTATTTTGATTCACTGTTCAAGTTTTCCATACAACAGAATTGAGTGATACAGTGGTAACTTTCCCTGCCTCATGACTTCAGAATCCTGTTTGGGGTGTCCAGGAGTGTGACACATCTTAAGTAAGTAAAATAAAGGCCACCGACTCCAGAAAGAAACACAGGGGAGAGGGAGAGGAGACTTGTTTCTATTACTTAAAGCAGCTCCTCAAATCAGAGCTGGCGAGGACAGCTGGCTATACAAATGGGGCTTGTCTAGGGTCAGACTGTCCTGAAGGTCGTCTTCTGATAAAGGGTTCTGAGTCCGGCGTGCAGTTCTGTGGCGGAAGAATCCTGAAGACTCTGCCAGGCGGTGTGGGAGTTTGCAACCTGCCCCGTGGAGACTCTGCAATTGAGGACGCTTGTGTAGGGCTTCTCCTGAGCTGTGCAAGGAGCCTTACAACAGGAGTCACTACTCACTTTTTAAAATGAATGACTTACTGATGAGAAGACAACCTGCTTCCTCTTTCCTCTGATTCCGGTATCTCCTCAAATCCCAAGGGAGCTTCAACAAGCCCTGAGTGACTTGGCAGCTTCAGGTCAGGTCAAAACAACAAGAATTTGGCTCGGAAAGAGCCGGCTGTCTTCCTGGGTGATAAGGAGTCCCTAGACTAGACGCCATGTCTTCCCTTGAGAAGGCAGCTGAAAGCACACGCCCCACTGTGCTCCCATCAGAGGGGCTCCTGAGTCATTTAAAAGAGAAAGCAAAGGCTGGAACCAGCTACTGATTCTGCTGGGCCCTGAAATTTTGTTGTGAAATCTTGGTAGCAGTGAGGAGGTAGACTGTAAGATCCTTGAGGACAAGGTGTGTGTCATTAATTTTGAATTGCCAGGGTCAGCCCAAGGACTTGATGCGCAGGAGATACATAAGAGATGATGTTGGTCACATCTATTATGGTTAATTTTGTGGGGCAACTTGGTTAGGCCACAGTACTTAAATGTGTCAGACGTGTCCGGATATTGCTGTGAAGGTATTTTAAAAATGAGATTAACATTTATGACCACAGACTTTGAATAAAGCAGGTTACCTTCTGTGACGGTTAATTTTTTGTGCGGTAGGGTGGGAGGGCCTCAACCAATCAGTTGAAGGCCTTAAGAAAAAGACTGATCTCCCTTGAGAAAGAGAGAACTCTCTCTGCCAGCAGACTGCCTTCAGACTTGAATTGCAAAATTAATCCTCCCTAGGTCTCCAGCCTGCCGGCTGACCCTGCAGAATTTGGACTTGCCAGCCTCCATGATTGCATGAATCAATTCCAAATGAATGAATGAATGAAGGCGTCCAGTATCTTTTCTTTACTCTGGGGCTCTTTTTCTCCCCCCTATTCCAATGACGTTGGGGAGACACTACTTTCCCAAGTTATAACTTTGAATCTTTGCCCTAAAATCCCAAACAGTCTTCCCTCTAAGTAGAGGGTGAGAGCCCTGATACTGACAAGGATACCCAGACAGGGGAAAGACGATTTGGGGATTTGAGGTGGTGGGAGATGAGACGAATTCAACAACCCTTCTCAAAGTCCTTGATTTTATATTTCCTGCTAATGCCCAAGGTAAAAATCGTTGGCTTGGTTTAAGTGCCTTTGTTGGGTTCCAAGCCCGACCACCACCACCACCAGCACCAGCAGCTCACCCCGCTGTGGCCTGGGGAGGCTGAAGACCACTTTTCAGCCTGATGTGATTTCCAACAGCTGAGGTATTAAAACACTGAAAAACGGGGTTTATAATGGAAATGCTGACAGGCTATTAACTGTAGCAGCTCTACTCTAATAAATGGAATGGCCTGTCATAATCTCTAGTTCATAAATATGCAAATACAAGACTGGGGATTTGCTCCAAAGGATGTCTCTATAATTTTAACTGACCTTTACTGATACCAAATGAGCCTGTTGCTCCTGTTTTTGTACACTGGGTATAAAGCACAGGAAACCCAGCCGCCTGTCGGCCCAGAGTGTACACAGTTGAAACCGCCAGCTACTAAACGCTGGGCTCCGATTCCATTTCTCCTCACATTCACACTCTTTATTGACATTTTCATTTTTTTTTTCCCCAGGGGGTGGAAGCTGAGTGGGGGCGAAATCAAACATTGTTCATCCCCCTTTCCCACCTCCCCCCCATTATTTCCACATGTCACAGTGCCTGCCCGGCCAAAATTCATGGATTGCCTCAAGGACAAACAGGCCATCTACACTGAATTACAAATTTGAGTTTTATCCAGTTTTTCGCTTTTTGGACCAAATGGGCAGCAAATCCTGTGACTTCATATTTAATAACCTAGATGTCATTTGTCCTGTGTCTTTCAGCCCAGAGTAAAGAGTTGGATGGCTAGCCGTTTTGCAGATTTTTTTCCCCCTAATTATTTTAAGCTATTCAGCCTGGTATCCGAACTATTGATGCCGAGCCAAATTGCCAGCAGGGGAGAGATCGGTCCAATCCAGGAGCTAAATGAGTCACTGAGAGTCAATCTGTTTTTTTCCCTTGCTGCTGGGGTTTCCTCGGGCCCGGCCTATCCGCCGCGGACACACACACACACACACACACACACACACACACACACACGCACGCGGAGCCGCAGGCCCGCCCTCGGCGGTTTCCTCGCCGGCCCTGGGGGCGCGGCTGTGGCCGCTCCTGATGGACTGGCCACGGAGACCGAGGGCCACCGCCACCCCCGCTAGTGGAGGCCTCGCTTTGACAGAAGATGAAGACATCTTGGCCTTGTTGGGTTTGCCTCCCGAGTCCTTCTTCAGGAATCCAGAAAGGAGAGGAAGGGGGTGGTCACAGAACACATGATTGTGGGCGGGCGGGGGGAGGCGAGGCGCACTCCAGCTCGCAGCATCGCACTGCATCCCACGGCCCAGTTCCTGCAGAACGTTCTTCTGCTTTCCTAAGTGTCCAAACGGAGTCTTCGGAAACAGGCTTCGACTGGTCAGAGAGAAAAAAAAAAAGAAAAAAGTAGAGGTGGGATGGAAGGGGTGTGTGGTTCTGCTGGGAGGGGTGGCAGGGAGGAAATCCAGTAGCCTAAGCCAGAGGCTGCCGGAGTGGTAGCTCTTTGTGTTGGGGAGAAAACTCAGCGTCCAAAGAACGTTATTATTATTATTGTTATTTTTAATTGACACATTTCATTTCTAACATTTACTAAAAAGCGAAATCCTTGATTTCTTCCTGGTAGAGTCAGTATTCAATTACACAAAAATGTGCAGCCGACTTAAAAGGACTGCACGTGAGATTAAGATAACTGGTATTTCACGGTGAATGATTAAATTAGCGGGCACAGTCCTATCCTGAACTTTGCCTTGAGGACCCACAGCTTTTGCGGTGTGCGTAGCTGAGTGTGGGTCATCTAAACTGGAAGGAAGGATCTTATTCTCTTTGAAACTCAAACACCGTCAAGGAGCAGTGTTCTCTGAAATGCGTAGGGGAGTTAATGTGGAATTCAGGAAAGCAACCACAGAGTGTTCTGTTGTAGTCTGCCTAGATGTGCTCAGAGAACTCAGGAGTTCTTGAGAAATTATGAAAGAGACAGGGAGAGGGAAGAAAAAGATCGATTAATTTATTTACTATAATTTTCAGATAGAAGTATCTGAGAAAAAAACCCTCAAAACCGGCAGAGATTTTTTTTTTTTTTTTTCCATAGCAAAATCTCAGAGGAGGAAGAACTTTGCTCCCTATGTGGCAGTAAGGTCTATTTCTGTAGTTCCAACAAAACTCACCTTTTTACATATTCATGTTGCTTTTGGGTCTCCCTTTTCTCAGCCAGCAAGGTAACAAGGGCGGTTAGAGAAAAAGAGTCAAATTTCTGAAACACAGAAAGATTTCGCCCTGAAATCAGGCATGTATGAGTGATTCTCTTTTCTTTCTTTTTCTCCCTGCAGTCACTCCTGTGATGGGGTCCCCTGCTTCAGTTAGGTTTTCTGGATTCCAGGGATCCAGGGAGTTCTGGGAAGGGCTCCCACTATCTTATTCAGAAGTAATTAACTAAAAAAAATAGAGGCCCCTCTTTCTCATCGTACTTTGAACCACAGATCAGCTAATACTAAGCACGAAACACCAGTTTTCAGACCATTAGTGCAAAGCATCTTCCGCAGGAGGCAATAAAATGTTGCTTTATATAACTCAGCTACAGTTACAACGCTTTCAAAAAGCAGGAATCTCCTGGAAAAGAAATTTACATGAAAACAGTCTCATTGTGTGAGAAGTTATGCAAATACTGTGCAAAGGGGTTGGATAGTGATTTTTTAAAAATTAAACCTTTATCACTGCCTCAAAGATAGCCTGAGAAACTTGGTTATTTACAAAGAATTCCAATGCCCTCTTTTAAAAAAAATGAGTACACTACAGAGTTGTTTAATTTTTTTTTTCCTTAAGCTCCAAACTTCTTCCTAAGCTTCAAAGCCTGCTATAATGAACGTCCTACAGAGAGTCTAGTGCTTTTCGGTTTAACATTTACAAGCATCACTCATTACTAGTTAAGAAAATTGAAGATAACAACCATGAAAACTGACATAGCTCCAAGTATTTTGAACAACGTAAAATGTTTCTCCCGTGGGTGTAGCTTTTAGGGACCCCATGGGGATGCACACCCCTCAGCGCTCAATCAGCAGAAGATGGAGCTCTAAGTGTCTCAGTTCGAGTTGATTGCCTCTCAACTCCCCAGTGCTAGGAATTGGATGTGTCCATTACGGCATGCTCAAACAATGGATTGCCATGCCAGGAATCTGATCTCCATAGAAGGACATGTAGGGGATGGGCGAAGAACAGGGTGTTGGACCAAGGGTGATGACATTTCCCTTTGATTTTTACTTCCTTTGAATTCTTTTGCGTTTACTACCTAGAATCTGTCTGGCTTTGATTCCTTCAATTTCTTTTTGTCTTCTTTCCCTCCTAATTCACTGTGGAAGATGATCAAAGAATGGGGTTTCTTCTACTCCAGAGGTTGGCATTCGTGCAGGCACAAATGAGATTGGTTCTTAAGCACCAGTGTTTGAACACTAGGAATTCCTTTAATGATCACGCCAGACAATATAAACTTTGGAATCAGGCATTTTGGTTCTAGGTCTACTGTTTACCAGCTTTGACACTGTGGACAAGTCATCTGGACATCTTTAAGCCTCAGTGTCCTCTTCTGCAAACAGAGCCATCATCATCGTCGTCGTCATCATCATCATCATTCTATCTCACTGGTCAAAAAACAAACAAACAAAAAACAACCTTGAGCAAACTACCATTCATGTACTCTCAACATATCTATGTGTGAGTGCAGATTTATTTTTTGTACAGGTACTGTTGTACTGTGTATTTTGTAAATTATAAAATATACAAAAATGGAAATTAGATACTGAAATTACAAAATAAATGGAAATAAAATTTTTAATATTTTCTTCTCATCTTGTACAGCCCCACTTTGGAGAAGCATAATATGTGTAATATGTTTAGTGAGCCTCCCCAAAAACCAAGTTTCCCTACCGAGTTTATGATTAACCTTTCCATCCAAAAATGTATTCCCTTTCTGGTCCCACCCCTGTTCCTCTCAGGATTGAGGTGTATCAAATAAAAGAAGGGGTTGAAACCGAGCAGGAACTGGCAGGGCCTTCCTGAATGCAAAAGCTCCTCCATTTTTGTTTACAGAAAAAGGCTTTTGTTTCCCTGGCCTTCCCTGATTTCCAGAGCAGATTTGAGGAAAACAAAAGCAGTTAAGGAAGATAGTTTGAACAGTAGTTCAGCAATAAAACAGTCCCAGTCCCCTCCTCAAGGGATATACATAATAATCTGATACCATCTTTGAGTTGTTCTGCAGAAACAAAGACCCTCCACCCAGGTGGAGGATGGTGACTACCTACTGACCACAGACAGGTAGACCGTAGAGATGAAAATTCCCAAAACACCACCCTGTTACCTCTCACCAACCGATCAGAAGAAAGTCATGCTCCCTGCAAGTTTCACCCCAAATTTTGCCTTGAAAAACCCTTTCTTGAAAGCCATCTGGGAATTCAAGTCTTTTGAGCATGAGTTGCCCATTCCTCTTGTGTGGTGCCCTGCAAATAAATGCTGTGCTCTCCTTCACCACAACCTGTGTCAGTAGATTGGCTTTGCTGCACAGTGGTTGAGCCAACTCAAGTTCAATCAGTAACATTAGCACTCAGCCTAGCAAGAAACAAGACTCACTACATGCTGTGTATTATTTATTTCTATGTCTAAGGAACAGCCTAGTTGAAATGAAGAACATTCAGCCTCATATTGGTTTCTTTTTTGACATGACTTTGCTTGTATATAATTAGCAAAGAACAGCTGAGTTATAAGTCAGTCTCTTCCAATGTAGAGGAATCTCATTGTACAATCCTGGCCAGCACTGCCTTCTGCTAAAGGAAGAATTACACAATTATTTTCAACAGCACTTTATGTTCTGAGGCAGATCGGTGGCTTCTCCCCTTCAGACACGCAACAAAGACAGTACAGTTGCTCCCTGTGGTGTGAGGCTGGGGTTATAGTGCCTCCTTGAGAAATGAAAACCATACTATAATAATCTGTGCAAGTGGAGAGGAGAATGGGGGAGGACAGATTCAAAATTGGAGGAAAACAGAAAAGTCTTCGTCTTTTTCCTAATTACCCTTGTACTGCAGTCAGTCTTACCCTTGACCTTACTTACCATGTACGATAGATAAGACACACTGATTTTGAATTTTATTGATGTGGCATTGAGTACATGTCTAGAAATTTGTATAGATACTCTTGGTATAGATGCTTCTAATTTCACTCATTCATTTGTTATTCCTAAGCATTGTTATATATACTAAACATCCACTACATGTCAGGCACTGTGCCAGGCACTATTTTGGGTTTATCTTTGGAACAAAGAGAAGCAGGCCAAAGGAACTGATGGAAATAAGTCAACTGCAGGGCCCAAATCCCCACTCAGGAACTCAGGAACTTGAGACTTGCCAGGGAATTTGGTATGAACCAAGTGATAACTGACATCACACTTCTACATGAGTGAGCATCCATCTTTCTCCTGGGAAATTCCTTTATTACCTACAATGTAAAACTTTGACAAAATAAATCTTATAAAAAATATTGAAAAAAATCAGGATATTAAGAGCAGAATAGGAATTTGCGTTCATCTTGACAAAAGCACACAGTAGGTACTTTAATTCTGTTTTGGTTATTCTGGATCCAGGCTTAGCGATTTCCTAGAGGTCAGCCTTTTTTGTTGGCTTCAGTCTTCCTGAGACATAAAATCTGAGCGTGATGTCTGTGTGCGTGTGTGCTTGTGTTAGACATTTCTGGTTTCACTGATATCCAGTTCTCCTCTTGTTTTCGCATGCAGAGAAGACCATTTTTCCTGGAACTCAGAGGGACCTGTGACAAATTCTAGCTGATGAGTTGTAAACTGAAGTGGGATAATGTCCATTCTGAGTCAAAGCATAGAAGGGTATTGATGAGATACCCCTTGCCTCCCCTTCCTCTGTGGAGACATGACGAGGTGTGTAACCCCCTTCAACATGGTCCCCAGGTAACCATATGAACAGTGCATCTCATTAACAAAAGAATAAACCTTTGTCTTGATAATCCACTGATTTCAGGGCTAATTTGTTGCCTCAGCATAACCCATTCTCTCCCTACAGTTACAGGGTTTTTATGTTTTAGTTTTTCCTGGAAGAAGAGGGGCTCTATAGATCTTTCTCCAAAGATGTTCTACTCTTAGAAATTGTGAGCAAAGTACCAAGATTTGAAGCCATCAGGGGACTGAAGTGAGAGCAGTGGATAAAAACATCAAGGAAAAGGGCTCACATATCTGTAATGAACATAAATGCTTGCTGGTCAAGTCTGCATCGTCAGATGTCTGCGAGGCAACACCCCGCTGATGGCTCTTCAAGGGAGTCATCTATGGAATTTGAACTGTGACAAGATTTTTCCTTTCTTAGAGAATGGGCAAGGTGTCCTTTCAGGCTTTCAAAAGTGAGGAATTAAGGGTGACTTTCCTTGTGTGGTTTTTAAGATCGTACACAATGAAGTTTGTACCATGAAAATCTCTAGGAATGATGACTACTTAGGTCTCTTAGAAAGACGTCCAGAAGAGTGAACCACAAATGGAAATAAACAAAACTTGGCACAAGCAAGTCCCAAGGGAAAAATAACATTTGGGGCAAAAGCTCTCATTAACAGCATCCTGGGGCGGGAGGGCATAGCTCCGTGGTAGAGCGCATGCTTAGCACGCATGGGAGTTTCTGGGTTCAATCTCCAGTACCCCCATTTAAAAAAATAATAATAAAAAATAAAAGAATAAATAAATCAATCTAATTATTCTCCTTCCAAAAATAAATAAAAATAAAGTAAATAAATCTATTAAAAAACTGTTAAACAGAAAACATGCAAACAACAAAAAATAAAGTTAAAAACAAACAAAAAATTAAATAAAGAGTATCCTGGAAAAAAAAAAGAGTATATTGAAAAGCTTCTAGTATTACACTTTTATTTGTAGAGCTGATACGCTGTTACACAAGGTGAAATAATCGTCTTACACTGCTGAATAAGTGACCTCATGGAATAAAACCCCTCGAGTAGAGGCTGTAGTAAGTATGCTGAGTTTGAACGACAGTGGCATTTCTCGGCCGCTAACGGCCTGGGAGCACGGGTACCTCGGCAGGTGCTGAGGCTGACTTGTCGATCTGTGTGGCCCTCTCAAGTGGACGTTTCAGCCTGCTTTCGCCCTCATCTGAAACACTTGACCTTTCAGTCTGATATTCTTCAGCGTTATTAGATTAGATGATTAGTTATTAAATATACTGTCTCCAGTAAGTAGGTAATTGTGTAATGCAGTGGCCTTCAGCTTCTCCAAGCCTTGTTCCCATGACATTTACTGTTGGAACCCTAAGTCCTTTTGTAACGGGACTGTTTAACCCTTTCTCTGCGAAGGATGTATGAGGATTTCTCTGGATCTCACATTCAAGTGGATCGAGTGAAGGGCAGTCAAAAATGTAGACCATCACATGGTTTTGAGAGCTGTAGAACTCCAAGATCACAGAATTCTTATTATATTTATGTCCACATAATAACAGTTAAAAAAATACATAAACCAACATTTTCCCTGTGACAAGTTGGGTGTGACGATGCAGGTACTCACCAGGCTTTAGGTTGGGAGCTGGAGAAAACTTTATTGTTCTATTCTGCAACCAAAATCACACATGTGGAGAAGTTTTAAATGTCTCTTTTGGTTTCTGCCAAATTTTGCCTGGCATGAGGGGGTGGGGATGGGTGGAGAAAGAGGAAGCGTGGGAAGGACAAGATCCAGCATGTTTTGATCCTTTGATAAGTGCCACACACTGTGCCAGGCATTTTATGGACACAGACTCATTTAATCATCCCCTAAGCAGAAACAAAGTCTGTATTATCAGTTCTTATTTTGCAATTTAGGAACCTCAGACTCAGAAAAGTTAAACTAGCCCAGAATCAAACAGCCAGAGTAGTTGAACTGGGATTTGAACTTGGATCTATTTAACTTCAAAGCCCTTGTTCTTTCCAGTATCTCACACCATCTTCCTTCTAGTAAGTGCCTACTAGGTGTGGATGGGCATTAACACCTGTTATGAAAGGAGGGGGAGTGGTCAGGGAAATCCAAGTATCAGTGATCCATCTGCTGTCTTTTTAATTGAGGGCTGACTGTGTCCCGACAGCACACTGTGATGAATGCAAGAGAGGTGCCGAGACACAACTGCAGAGCCTCCAATTAGAGGTCGAACTCAATTTGAGAAGGCAAAGCAGCACAGATAAAACATTTCCCGAATTGGGTCCTGAATGGCAGGGCCAAAAGTTCATGAAGGTTGAGATACAGATGGTCTGGAGATGGTTACTGCAGCCCGAGGGACCATCATCTCATTTTGTAGCCAAGATTTGGATGGAAAGGGAGCTTCAGGTATGAGGTGATGACGACATGAGCCTAGACCTGGTGTTAGTGTTGCAGAGGGGAGACGAGCCTGGCTGGGGAGGAGGCGACGACCACTTCGTTGCCGTCCCCTCCCTCTCTCTGGACCTCTAAGCATCCTGTGCACCTCTCCTATTGCTTGTACGGCACTGAGGTCATTAACCACATGGACTGCACACATGTCCACCTTGCCCCGTGAACTCCTTGGACTAAGCTTATCAATCTTCTTATCCCCAGTGCTTAAAGCAGTGGGTGGTCTCCACTAGGTGCTCAATACATGCTTGTGAAATGGATGGCTGGCAAGATGGACGCTGGAGGAAAGGTTGAATGATAGGGGAAAAGATTGGAGCCAGACAGACACAGAAGTGAGGAGAAAGTTGAACCAGAAAGGACAATAAAAAAGCTCTTGACTGAGTAAGTAAATGAGATACACACAGTCTTTACAAATGGATTAGAATGGTGAGAGATGAGGCCATCTGAGGTGACCAGAGCCTGGAGCAGCACAAGGGAGAATGCGGACAATGAATTAGAAGTCGGGGAGCAGTGAGCAACAGTGGGCGTTTGTTAGGAGGCTGATGTGAAGGGGGAGAGGGAGCAGGAGTCCTCCAGGAAGCAATGTGGGACACAGGGAAGGAATCCTGTTCTAGGGAATAATGAGCTACTTTGAGATAAGTTGAAGATTCTAGAAACTAACAACTATGTTGAGTTTAGGGTGATTTTAAGAATTTGGAAATCTACATGGAAAGAGGCTGGGAGTACAGATGAGGATGGCTGTGTAGGTTCAAGCTTCTACCTTTTGGAGACAGAGACCAGATATGTCTGGGGGTGAAAGATTGCCTCATAAGCTGCCAGAGATTATGGTTTCTGCCTGGAAGCCTCAGGCAGGATTTGAGGAATGAAATGATCCACTTGATTTAGTTCACCATGAGATCTCCTCAGGCCTTGAGGTGTGATTTCAATCTCTGATTAATCAAATTAAATTAATTTTTGAAGCCTCTTGATGGTTAGTGATTCACAGACATGCTGACCTGCTCTCCAGCACAGCCCGTTCCTGCCCTGGTGGACTGGATCTGCCTTTCCTATATCAGCGGGGTTGGGGCAGAAGAGGAAGGTGTAAACACACACACACACACACACACACACACACACACACACACACACACACACACACACACACACACACACACACACACGATGTTCCTGCATCACCAGAGGATTCTGCGCACTAGGCAACGGCAAAACAATGGTTAGTGTCATCACACCACACACCACACTTGCTCACAGACAAGGAATACAAACCACACGACACTCGACTTCCCCAAAGTCGAGAGCCGAGCCCAAACCATGACTCAGGACTCTAGACATCAGTTATGTCTCCTGGTCATGAGGGCAATCTTTTTTTCTGGATGGATAATTGACATATAACATAATATTACTTTCAAGTGTACAACATAATGATTTAATATTTGTGCATATTATGAAGTGATCAGCACAATACATCTAGTTAACATCCACCAGCATACTTAGTGACAAAAAAATGTTTTTCTTGTGATGAGAACTTTTAAGCTCTACTCTTTTAGCCATTTTCAAATGTACACTACAGAATTATTAACTACAGTCAGCATGCTGTACTTTACATCCCCCACGGCAGCTCTTTCTTTGAACTTGAAGCAAACCCACAAATGAGCACCCCCCTCCCCACCCGCATCCCCAAACAACTTGGTGGACAGAGGACTCTGCATTTCATAGGAGATGTCTGCAGATATCTCAGTGAGTTTCCAAAAATAAAAGCACAAACAGTTCCCCTCGCACGTGTTTGTTATGAGAACTACAGGACCAAGAAGAAATGCGTTCTGTCCTGGGGGTACATGCTGAGGACTAGATTTTGCTCATTTTCATAAACATCGTGAAGCATCGTTGGCTCCGAATCCTACAGAGTCGACTTGGAATATTTACGGGGCTCAGACCCACACCGCGGCATCAGGATGCTTTAAGGTTTGGGGAGCAGGTTTGCCTACTGACAAATAGCATAATTAGGTGTAATGTCTGAAGTGAACGTATTGGCTCGGGCTTTTAACAGCGCGCTAGCCCGGGCTCCCGCAATAACGGCCTCATCTTGCGCGGGAGCCCCCTGGGCTTCAGGGGGACACAGGCCGTGCTCGTCCACCCGCAGATAAAGCTCGGAGTGGGTTTATTTATATCGGCCTTGTTAGTCATGCAGTCTGTGTGCAAACAAAACAACGTCATTCTTATCTCCTCGGAAAGTGGAATTCATTAGCAATTAAAAGCTGGTGCAGAAACAGGGCCAGGCACTGGGAAAGGTTCATCCCAGCAAAGCGACCCAGGACGAAGAGAGATCTGGGGGGGGGGGCGCTCCCTCCGATAACAGCCCTGCCACGTCTGCCAAATTGTGTGTAATAAACGGTTTACCCAAGGAAGGATGACCTCACTGTAATTTAATAAGATAATGTCACCAACAATTTCTCCAGAAGTACCCTGTTGAGACTTGCTGTCCCCAGGCTCTTGCCAGAGCCCATTCCTGCCTCCTGCCCACTGTCTGGCTTGATTTTAGGGGCAGCTGCCTCCGGGCCAAGTTCACGTTGCTTTGGAAGAGCAAGCTCATCTCAGGACGGGAACGACTGGTCCCCACAGTTGATGGAGACCTCAGGAGTGAGGGAGCTCTATTTGGAACAGGGATGGGCCTGACCACGTTCTTTGTCATCTTTTTTTTGGTGCACAGCGTAATGTTTCAGTCATACATATACATACACATATTCCTTTTCATGTTCTTTTTCATTATAGGTTACTACAAGGTATTAAATATAGTTCCCTGTGCTGTACAGAAGAAACTTGTTGTTTATCTATTTTATATATAGTAATTAGTATCTGCAAATCTCGAACTCCCAATTTATCCCTTCCCACCTCCTTCCCTCCCGGTAACCATACGTTTGTTTTCTATGTCTGTGAGTCTGTTTTTGTTTTGTAAATAAGTTCATTTGTGTCCTTTTAAAAAATTCCACATACGAGTGATACCATGCGTTATTTGTCTTTCTCTTCCTGGCTTCACTTACTATGATGGTCTCCAGGTCCACCCATGTTGTCATTTTAAGATCCGGGAACTTCAGAATCGCACACCTGGACCACTCCATCAAAAAGTCATGCTCAGGGCCAGGGGTAATAATGGGGGAAACTGCAACAGGACTGAGGCAGGGGAGGGGTAGATGAGAACTGTCTGTACTTTCTGCTCAGTTTTTCTGTAAACCCAAAACAGCTCTAAGAAATAAAGTCTGCTATTAGAAACAAATGAAAAATCATGCTTGCCCATGGTTCGGGGGTGTGAGAGGCCAAAATCTATTTGGAAAAGCTTTTGCTTCCTCTCCATAGGAGACAGAGCAGGAGGAAGCCAAGAGATTTAGAGGGCTACCCCCAGGACAGGGAATTAAAAATGAAAACAGCCCTCCCTCTGAGCTTTGGTGGCCTCCTTTGGTCGGGTGGGAGGTGAGGCTTTCCCCAGCTGAGGGGGGGCCACTCGGCTTACTGATGCTTGAGCTTTGCCTGACCTCCCAGCAAACAATACACAAATGTATCTGTTTGGTATTGCGTGAGTCGACTTGCTGCTTGATTAAATGTTTCACTTTTCAACTGCTAAGCTTTATATAGGTCAGCCTCAGAGTCGGAGAAAGAATTTGTACTAAAAACAATAAACGGTTTTGGAAATAGTTTGAATCAAAACTAAATAAGGTTAATATTGCCAAAATATGTCTCAGGCTAATGGGGACTTCGGTTATCATCTGGTACAAACTTTGTCCTCTCCTGAGTGGGTACCAAAGAGTTAAATAATGCAGCCCCAGCTAGGCGGGCAGTGGAGGTTTTAATCCCAGCTGCTGCCCATGGGGGTGAGAGGAAAAGATACTTGATAGTCCAAAGCAGAAGGTAAATATAGAGTAAATTACTTCCATGTAATTGAGGAGATTATTTCAAGGAGGTTGCAACTTGGAAATGGACTGCTGCTGTTCAAAACCTGGGGTGATTATACATCTCCCAGTGGTGGCTTCAAGGTGGCACTGAGGGAAGGAGCGAGTCCTGGCTTTCAAGGACAGCTCTAGCTAGTATATTTCATAAAGTCAAAGCTCCACATCTTTGATGCTTGTATTACTCAGATCTGTGCAGTAGTTAATAGGAACAGAAATACAGACAGACATAGACGTGTGACCAACAAAACCAAACCACCTTAAATCCGAACTGTGAGTCCTTCCACACAGAAAACAAAAACCCTTTGCAATGAATATAATTGCCCTCGTTCAAGGCAATGGTCCATTTGATCTGAAATGGTGTGGAAAAGCCTGGGAGGGGATCTGTGTGAGACACCTAAAAGAATTATTGTAAATATTTTCATAGAATGAGCCAGTTTTCCCAGTAACTCCCAATCTTTGGTTCTAGCGCTTTAAGCCAGTACGAGTGTGCTCCAATCCTATGCCCACGTTATAGTATTTCTAACATGTGTCTCCTCTTCCTAAGTGTGTAGGCTCGAGAGGCAGGGAAGCCTTGCTGGGATTCACCGCTGCTTCCATCCATCACCTCTCTGACTTTGGGCAAATCGCCTGGCCTCTCTCAGCCTTTATTTTCTTACTTGTGAAATGGGAATGATAATAGTATTTGCCTCCCAGGAAAAATGTTGTGAGAACCTAATGGAAAAAATGCATAGAAAGCACTCGTCACTTAGTCCTTTTCATGATTATGACAATCATCCCATAGAATACATTTGTTCTCACGTGACGTGATGTTTTGCCTTCTCACTTTCTATTTTTCTTTAAGTCAGTTCGGTGTGTAGCACCCAGAATTGAACAAAATGCCCCAGATATGGCCTGATTGTACCAAGCGGACCTCCATCTCCTTCATTTCAGGTTCTGTGCTTCCACTGGTGCAACCAATTAAAGTGTTTAATTTTTCTGTTTATGTTTTATCTTTTTTATGAGGCAGAGGGGATGGTTACCCCAAACAAACTGTGCAGTAAACTCTTTCCTTCTCTGTTGTACTTTGGTAGTTTTAAACCCTGGGGCAGGACCTTACTTCTGTCTCATGACTTATGATCTATCAAATGTTAGTTCCTTTTCAAACCCATGCAATCCATTTGTTTATCTATTCGTTTATTATAGAAACTTTCAAAAATATATTTACATGGGCCAGGCTCAGGGTTAGTTTTTTGCTATATTCTGAGGTTTTAAAATTTACTGGAGTTTCAGTAGGGCAGAATTTCAACATCTCCGTACACACTGTTGGGTAACACATTGGCTAAAACAGGGCTAAGGGCACAGACCTAAGGAATGTCTGTAGAATCTCTCCTGAGGCTGACAAGCACCCTCAGGGCGCTGTAGCTTAATCGTTATCAGTCCATCTTATTGTGGTGTCATTTGGTACAAATTATTTTTTGCCTTGACCAGCAGGAAATTTTGAGACCACCTCAGAATTCTTGTTCAAGTCAAGATTCACAAGGTCCGTCTGGTTCCCTAACTCTCATCAAAATGAAAAGATGACTCTGAGGTGATTTCTTCTCTGAGTGAGAGGAGCCTGGCTTGTTTTTTAAAGGGCTCAGAGGACATACTTTCATGACCCATCCTAAAGAGTTGAAGAACTGACATAACAAAACAGATCATGGTGCCTGAAACATGACAGCCGTCCGTTCTGGATGCTCGTCCCCGCGGGTGACACGACCGGGACACTGGGAAGGGGGCTGGGGAGGTCGGCTGGGTGAACACGTCCGCCCCAGGGTTCTGCCTTCATCTCCATTATGGAGCAGTCGCTTTTCCTTACGTAGCTTTTTCTACGTGTTTTCCCCTCCTGAGCTGCTTGTGGTCAGGGGCATCCTTTTGCTTCCCCTTGTAATTCCTGTCACCAAGCATGACACACCCTGGATGATCTTTAATTGCTGTTTAAATTGATATACTCCAGGTTTATTTGTAAACCCAATGCCTGACCCTATTACACTCAAGGGGCAAGGACACCACCCGCCTTTGGTCCAGGATACGGCAGATGGAGACGACGCCTGTGGCCTCAGGGCGTCCCTAGGAGCCACTAGGGAGGCTTAGGACGGATGCCTCCTTCCACTCCATGAAACTCTTGAATGGTCAGCAACAGAGTCCAACGAGTGAGAAACAGTGAAATGGCTCTCCCAAAATACGGGGAAATTGGTGGTCATTTTTTCCTCCCTTGTCATTACTAGGATTTTGTAATTCTAGGGGAAAAATGGCATGTTAAAAAAATCATTGTCCCACTCTGATCTTTGCAAAGACTTTCCCCTCCTTAAATGTGCTCATGGTAGGAGACTGCTTCTATGAACTTCTCAAAGGTAAGTATTAACTCTTTATATTTTTATCTCCAGCGTCCAGCACAGCGCCTAGTGGAGAGGAGGAAATCAACAAATGTTTGTTGGATGAATAAACAGTATTTGTGAACGTGCTGTGTCTTAATGTACAACACACACATACACACTCATACACACACACACAGACACACATTTTCCCTTTGAATAGTGGCTACATTTTTTTTCCCAGTGGGAAAGGTGTTGGGACACTGGGTACTTTTTAAAATTTAAATCAAAATGTGCTCGCCCACTTTTTATTACTGGTGGTTCCATTCGCTCTGGCTTTTCTTGGCAAACATATTTATATGCTTAATAGTATTGTTCTCGGTTTCCCTCTGACTTCCCCCTCTAACCCGTCTTCAGTCTGCCATTCTGTCTTGACTTAGATTTTCCAACTGTCAGGCTTTCAAAGATGCATTTTTAAAAATCCATTTCTTTTGAAAACGCTTGAACCAGAAGTCAAATGGCATGATGTAAGCCAATAGTTTTTCAATGAAGAAATGAAAAGTCTCGATAATGACAAATAAGAGATCTAACCTGCTGACACCAATTTGGTTACACTGTATTGATTTCTACAAAAATATTATGGAAGAGAGTGTTGTATGTACTCTACCGATCAGATTACAGATATGCTTCTTAGTGAAGACAGAAATAGTGCAGGATGTAAGAGTCTGCCTTAAAGTGTCACCTGATACTAGGTGTCCCTCACTGATTCAAATATTTTCCTGGATTCAGGTGCATCAGGCTGTCAGGGGAGAACCACAGGCTGCATGTGGCTGTGGCCACAGAGATGCCTGGGCATCATCTGGAGATGCAGCAGGTGAGAATGCCCTGAAAAGGATGGTCCGCTACTTACTCGATGACAGTGATTAGCAGGGCGTGAGAAGAAATCAAAATTCCAGAGTTTCCCGTAGATGCCTCAGTTTCTTCCTTAGGGCTTCAGGGTCTTTAAAGATAAATCCCAGGTTCAGTGTTTGGCCGTTTCACTTATTCTGGTGGGAGTGGTGGTGGGCTGGGAGAGCCATCTCAGACCCATTCCATCTGAGCTACCCAGTGCCAGGAGGAGCCCCTGATAACTCAAGACAGCTCTCTGTATGCCAGCTTTGCACAGCTCAGCAGGGACTCGACACTGTCACGCAGTGCAGCTCTCACCCTTCTGGGCAGTTGGCAAATCCCAAATTCCTAGGCACAGGGGTTTAAGGTGGCGATCTGGAAGGAGGGAAGGGTTAGGAGCCTTGTCTTGAGGCTGCTCTGCCTAGCAAGCACCAAATCTTTACTTCGCTTGAATGCGTATTTTGGCACATTTTGGAGGTAGGCAAACAGAGGTAATGGGGAGGGATGCTAAGAAACCCTAGGTCCCCCCTGGATACTGCCCATGGAACCCAGGTTTCATAAATCCTGCAGCCTCTGTAGCGTTGTAAGAAGTATAAGATGCTTCTTTGGAGGGTCTGAATTCAACCTCCAGGAAAGTGTTTTTCAAAGGGTTGCTCCACTGAACTAGAATATCAGAGGTGGTGGTGGTGGGGGGGCAGGCTTTCCAGGAAGGGAGGGTCTGCATTTGTAGTAAGTGTCTTAGCTAGAGCTTCATGCGGAGTGAAGTTTGGAGCGATTGTCTATGAGGAGAACCTCTGATGTATGGAACTTCTTCATTTCTGCACATTCCCTCAGCTTTCGGTTTTGATGATCTCCTTACAGTCTTTTGGAATATGAACACCTCCCCTGCATTATTTTCCTTGCTTTGTCTAGGAGTCCGCATCAGTCTGAGTGAGTTGCATCATCAAAAAGTCTCCCTCAAAACCTTTCCTGTTCCATTCATGAGGCTGATCACTTGTATTTACAGCACACAGTATTGGCAGTGACCTTGGGCAATAAGAAAAACATAATAGCAATAATATTAATACCAAGCATTTGAATAATGTTCTGTCATTCACAGTTAAATTGAATTAAATTGCACCGTTAAGTTCATAAATTATAAGATTTCACCAATTCTCACCACTTGCTGTGAGGATAGGTAATATTACTCCTTTTTTAGAGGTGAAGAAATTAAGGTTCAGAGAAGACAAGGCCTTGTCATAGGTCAGCTGATTAACATAAGGAAGGACTGGGCCGGGAGTCAGGGTCTCCCAACATGTGGCCCTGATGCTGACACGCACCATCGGGTGACCTCCCGAGTGGCTTTCCTGCACACACTTTGTTAAGTTGATGCTTAGAGCAGACTTGTTGCCGGCAAATCACCTGGGTTCTGATCTTCGAGATTTCTTTGGAAGAATCTCCATTTAAATCACCATGGACATCCACTTGTCCAATGACCAACACTTCTGAGTTGGCCTAGCTCTGCCCTTCCCCATCAGTGTTATGGGAGCCCTAACATTTGCTTGCCATTGTATTCCTCCAGGGAGGGTATGAATCTAAGAGTTCCAGAAAATCTTTTTCCTTATATCTGATTGTGTCACACTTGCAGACACATCTAATGCATATGCTTTTTTGATTTTCTACTGCTTTATTTTGATTGTCTTGATTTAATCCCTGTGAGCTCATGTTCCTTCCAATAAGTCATCTAATTAAAGAAGAAAAGGGACCTTGGAGGCCCATGCTGGATTTTCCTGAAGACAGATGCAGCCAGCCTCTGCTATGCCCTTCTGCTGGGGGGAACACACTGTCGGGGGGTGCAGCCCCTAATAACTAGATTCCTTGCATCATCACATAACCCTTTCTTTATGTTGAGCTAAAAACTTCAACTTTTATCTTCCCCACCTCGGTCCTTGTTTTGTTCTCGTAAGCAATACAGATGTCTTGTCCCTTGTTTTCATGTGAGAGTTCGTCAAACACATGGCCAGTCATCATGTAGGTCTAGAGTTAGGTCTGGAGTTGTTCTGGGCTGAGTCATATGCCCCCCAAATTCACGTGTATAAGTCCTAATCCTAATACTTCAGAATGTGATTTCCTTTGTAGATAGAGTCTTGAAAGAGGTAATAAATTAAAAGGAGATAATTGGAGTGGGCCCTATTCCAATATGGCTGGTGCCTTGATAAGAAGAGGAAGTTGGGACAGAGAGACACACAGAGAGAAGGCCGTGTGAAAGCCGAGGGAGAAGGCGGCAGCTACAAGCCCAGGAGTGGGGCCCCAGGAGAAACCAGCCCTGCCAGCGTCTTGTTTCAGATTTCTAGCTTCCAGAACTGTGAGAAGATAAATTTCTGTTGTTGAAGCCACCCGGTCTGTGGTACCTTGTTATGGCAGCCTGGGCGGACTAACACAGGGGTCAGATACGCATGGGGTTGGAGCCCAGGAGATGGGTGAGATCATCTGGGAGAACGTGCAGGCGGAGAAGGTAAGAGGGCCGTGGGGTAAAACCTTCACAGAGTAGGCCTCGGGAGAAAGGCCTGGGAGCCACACTGAGAGAAGAAATGGGAGACAGCAGAGCGAGAGAAGACGAGGGAAGGGAGAGTTCTTTGCCTCTCTTCTCTTGGGTTCTAAATTTCTTGACTTTGTGCTCACCTTTATCAAAATTGTCTTTAGCATTTAAATGCTCTCTCCTTTCTTTGCCCCCTACCACCATATCAGATTAAGAAAGTATGGGTTTTAAATCTGAAAACTGGTCATCGCAACATTCAGAGGTAGGGTTAAAGCATTTATATGAGCCTCATTGAATTAGGGGTCAATCTCAGAACTTGGGGAATTTTTCAAAGTATACACCTTTTGCACAGACTATGACATTCAACTTCAGTGTAGATCTGGGGGGGTACTAAAATACATTTTGAAGACAAACAAACAATTAAATAAACAAACGAACAAGAAAGCCAAGCCCACATAACTCCCCAGATACGTCTGATATGCCCACTGGCTGAGACACACTAGTCCAGGTGAAAATAAAAGTGATTTTTTTTCTACATGCCTGGAAATGAAGCTAGACAATTATAGATTTCAAACCATGGAAAATTACAAATTTCCCCCTTTTGGGCAAAAGTTTTTATGACTCCAGTCAACATAGGCTAAGTTTCCTATTCTTATTACCTTATTACTTTTCATAATTATATTGAAAATGATGGTTGCCCTGGTCGCCTTTTGGGGTGTTTATGTTTCTCCTCCCAACAGTGGCTTCCCTTGGTCAGCAAGCACTGCTCTTCTCCCATATTTCAGGATCCCAGTCTGAAACAAGCGCTGAAAGCTCACAACAGTCCATCATATTGACCATTACATTATTCTCTGTGACTTGGGAGAATACCCCTGTTTTCTCACATGCTCTGTCTGCTGAGAATTAGGAACCATCTCTATGTCAAAAAGAACTATTGCTCACCAGGAAGTACATGCTTCCTTCTTGTGGAAGAAAACTTCTGACATTGAACTTGATAAAAGCCATCATTTTCACAAGCTCGAATAAAACAAGTCTTCATCTCCCCTTCCACCTCTATAGGGTCAAGTATGTGGATCAGACCAAGCTGGAAAGAAGGCATTGTAGGCTTTAGACTGAAACAAATCCGGGCTAGCCAGGTAACCAAATTCTGTATAAAAACCATGAATTGGGCTATTTGAACTTAGATGTTTCAGAGAAATTCCAATGTGCTCTTTATTCATTTCTGGAATTCTTTAAAACCACTGTTCCATTGTTTTTGGAGACTGGGGAGACCATAGGGTCTTGAGAATAACCAGAACAGCCAGACTCTGTTAATTTGATTCAGGTATTTAGGAATTATGTATTAGGTTAATTAGAACTAATTAGCATTAGGTTCTGAGTAGGTAGGTAGAGCCTTACACTATGCTAAAGAGATCCCAGTGGGAAGGGGTGTGTGTGTGTGTGTGTGTGTGTGTGTATGTGTGTAGGGAGGAGTCTGTCCTGAAATGTACCAGGTCTGCCTGATGGGTGCTGACTTGACTGGCCCCTCTGCTTTAGGGGAACTGAGACTACACTCCCCTGCCCCAGGTTATATTTTATCCAGGTGCCACCTCTAAAGAGTCATTCCTTCGGCTTTCTTTGCTTCTCTTAAAACGAAAAATTTCTCTTGCTTTGTGCAAAACGCAAAACTACTTTACTCAGGCAAACACATGAAGGTGGTTATTAGCTTTGTTTTCCAGTAACTGAAAGGAACCAGGAGAGCTGGGAGGAACTTGGACGTTCATCAGTGGGAGTGAAGGGGGGACTTGCTAAGGCGGTGAAGGGCAAGCTCAGAGAGAGGAGGGAGGGGCCCACGGACACACATTTTGCCCGCTTGGGAATTTCGAAGGGGGCTGACTCTGCCCACTCAGCGCTGCCACCAAGCAAAACAAACAACATATCTTTTAGGGTGCATATTTCAACATATCTTTAATCGATCGCACGGTTTCAGCAGTTGAACTGGCCAAGGCTTAACACGGCTAGAGTAAGAAGGGGGATTAGTCGTTCAATTACAGTGTGAGTGGTAAGTCATGACATTGATTTGGGCACAGAAGCCGGGTCAGGGATGCTGCGGAGCACCTTTCAAAGCTCGAAGGCAGAGGGCAGAAAATGGTGTCAGTCCTTCATATCCTGTCCTCCTTTTCGAGTTAGTCAGAGCTTGAGTTATGAAGCATTCAAAGGTCATTGTTGTTCCCACATTCAATTTCCTTCTTTTCACTGAGAAAACACCTTGTAGGCCAAAGATCACCGGAGGTGGCCCTGGTTCCCTCCATGCTTCTCTCGCTGGCCCCTCGTATCTGCGGGACCTGCATTTCGATGGACCCCATCTCAGGAGGAAGGTGAGTCTAGTGACCTCACTGAGGGGGGGACGGGAGCCTCTGATATGTTATCAAAGTGCCAGGCTGTTCCACATAAGCGGGGCTCTCGGCTCTGGCGTGGGAAAGTGACGCCACTGTGGGCCAGCGCTCGAGCGTCGTGGCCGACTTGCTAAGTGCATATGTCGTGGCCGACTTGCTATGTGCATATGTCGGGGGGAAGACCAGGCTGTCCCTTCACCTCACCTTCAGGATTTGGCCCTGCTGAGGTCAGACTCTGCAGGTGGGGTCGCGGCTTGTGAGAAGGTTACAGAGCCTGAAGCTGTGCTGGCATTTCTTCCTCATGCTGCTTCTGGGGACACGCAGAGGGTGTTCTGGCCAAATGAGCCAGTCGTTGGCTTCCCGAAGAGCTTTGATTTTGGACACCTGACTTGACTCGGCGAGCGAGTGGGAGGCTGTTTTCCCTGAGTGTTTCTGCATCTTGGCTTTCATGTCACTACAGGAACAGGCAGCCCACAGATTTCTGTTATCTAATCAGGTGCATCGGTCCGCGGTGGAGATGAGAGGGCAGGAACGTCCCTCTGACTCAGATTTTGCACAAACAAAACTCAGCCTCGTTAGCAACGACAGGGAAGAGCGCCCACGGCCGCTCAGATCAGATCTTCCCCGACCATCTGTGGGGCCGTGCAGATGAGGGGGTTTGGATGGCAAGATTAGCAACCAGAGAGCCCTACTTCGGTCTGCTAAAGAAAATGAAAATGTCAATATTTGCACATGACCTTCAAGGCTCGTCCACTCTTGCTTTCTTCGGATTCAGGACAGACTGCGTTTTCTCTAGCCCGTTACCAACAGCTTGGAAATTCAGTTAGAGGACATAACCCAAATGTTCTCCAAATGTTCCTTCCAAATGGTCATCTTGAAAAGCGCTGTTTTAAGGCGTGCAACCTTTCCGCGCTGAGAGAGGGCTGTCGCTCTGCCTCCCTGACGGCAGGGGAATTATCCCAAGATTAAAACCACCGATGATGAAGATTGCTCCACGCAGCTACTTTACTTTGTTGATAACTAAAGCAGAAGAGCCCTCGTACAGTCTTCTTGAAGCCTCGCCATTGTGTACCGCACATTCAACCCCTGCTTGTGTGCTGACACAAACAAATAAACCTGATCATAACGGTTGAAATGTAGTTAGAAACACAATTGAGAACATCTGTATTGTAAGCAGAAATAAATTAGAAATACTGAAGTGTTTTGTAGCTGTGAAAACGAAGGAATAAAAAAAATATAACCTACAGTACCTGGATTAAGCGGTTATAAATAATGTATAAAGCAAAAATCTCATTACCCCCTGTGTAAACTACCCCCCCATGAAATATATTTTATGAATGTAGTAACACTGTAATAACCAAACCATTTGTTTTTCCCCACAAACTTCCCATTTCATGACTGTGAGATTGTTTGGATTTACAAGTTTAGGACAAAACAACTCCGAGTGTACTGGTTTTGGTCTCTGCCTTGTGACCTTCAGCTCTGGGACTCGCTCCTCACGCCACTGTTTATCAGAATGCCGCTTTGCATGCGTGAGCGATTCCCCCCAAATACAGCCCCGTAAAAACGAGCAGAGGCGAACACACATCCCGTCAGTCCTGGAGGAAAAGGCCTTGACGCTTGCACTGCAGAAGCCACGGGGAGGACCGGAGATGCTCACGTGCCCGAGGCGGCAACACCTGGTGAGCTTCGCGGAGTCCAGGCTGCTGTCAGTACATCAGCCGTGTTGCTGATGTCACCGTAAGTAAAGTGACGGCTGCCAGATTACTGAGCTTTGTCCAACTGAGCAATGGGGCCATTGCAGGGGTGGCCAGAATTTTCCATCGGATACCACCCTCAGCGGAGCCAGGAACCAGAAGGGACTCAATTCTCTGCTCACCCACCCAACCCCGCAGCCCTTCCCTCAAACTGAACATTTCTTGTTTTTTTTTTTTTTTCTTTTTTTACCCCTATCATAAACTGTGGTCAGTTTCTGGAACATCACGGAACCAGCAGCACGTGAAGGGTTTAGCATGACTCTGGAATCCTGCTGTTTATAAAGCCTGGTTCTCCTAAGTCATGCAAGGTGAACCCTCCTATCTGTTTAGATATACTAGGGCAAGAGGGGAAGATAGAGGGTTGGCTCAATACAGCTTTTTATGTAATAGGAGCCACCCTGAGCCTAATCGTCTCCTACCTCAAACGCCTCATGATTCCTTCTGAACTTTCAATTAACGAATTAACGTACATCCTATCTGGTTCTCTTAGCATCCTTGGAATGGTTCCCAAGTGGAGCACAAATATCCACAGAGATGACAGCCCGGTTCCTAGGCTGATCCCTGATCAGGTGCTGCTCCTAGTGGCACGGCTTGTGACTCTGTTCCGTCTCTGCCTCCCCCGTCGGGATGGCCGTGTGGCTCAGTGGCATGACCACACTAGACTCCCTTCTTGTAGGAAGTCACACGTGGACTCATTTTTGGACTCATTTTAAACTCATAGTCAGAAACTTGTAATTCCTCCTCATTTGGGTATGCAGCTATGGCATAGTGGGGAAAGTTACTGGGTTATGAGTGAGAAGACTTCTGTGAGGTCTTCTTAAGTCTACCTGAGTGACTTTGGACCAGTCCATCTCTGACCATCAGTTACCACTGAAAATGGGGCTAATGTTACCTCCCACTTTTTCCTTTAGTGGGACCTAAATAAGGTCACACACATAAAGGGGCTTTATTCTGCAGTTTAAAGTGTTACTGAACCATATGGCGTTATTTGTTCAGGCTGTCATAACAAAAGACTGCAGACTGGGTAGCTTGTAAGCAACAAAAATTCATTTCTTAAAGTTCGGGAGGCTGGAAGTCTGCGATCTGGGAGTCAGTATGCCTGGGTGAAGGCTCTTTTCTGGGCTGCGGGGTTTTCAGTCTCTGGCTGTGCTTGTGCACAGTGGAAGGGAGGGGAGAAGCTTTCTGGAGCCTCTACTGTACGGGCGTGAGTCTCGTTCATGAGACCTCCGCCCTCGTGACTTATCCCCTCCCAAGACCCGCACTCTGACGCCAGCAGCTTTGGGGTCAGGATTTCAACATATGAATTTTGGCAGGACACCAAACATTCAGACCATGGCATCTTCATTAAAAGGACATTTCTATCCTACCTGTGTTACAACATGGTTTGAAGGATCAAATTAGATGAAATGTGTGAAGAGGGTCTTGGAGACTATAAAGCCATGCAAAGCACATCACTATATCGTGAATGTAACGGCCGAGCCGCATGGGCTAAACTACCTGTGGTCAGTAGTTCATGTGCACATTTGCCACAGCAGCAGAGTGTTCTGGACCAAAAAGTCTAGCAGAGGCTGGAGACTTCGGATCTGATGTTATCTTTATCACAATTTTTTAAAATTGTGAGCACCTCAGTCATTTTGAGATCTTGTCTCATTTCTTTTGCTTCTAATGTGAAGACGCAACAGTCATCTCCTAATATGGCTGCTGAGAAAACATAATGGAAATGAATTCCAAAGACAGCTTCTAAGGGCAAAGTTATGTGAAGGACGTACATTTCAGCAACGGATCGGCAGGTCTCCACATACCCCTAGGATCGCCAGCTGATGATGCAATGACAAGAGCCTGTTGAAGCAGGACAAGGGGATGGTTCTGCTCCGTGACAATCTAGGTCTGAGTCTGGCATGCGAGCAGGGTGTACAGAGCAGATTGCATTTTCAGAAGAAAGGTTAAGCATGAATGTTTTGGACAGGAGGTGGTTAGATGCATTTGTAAAAACTCCTTGAATTTACCTGATGAGTTTTGTGTCCTTGTGATGGTTGTAGCCCCTTCCAGGTTATGAATAAATTTAGCAACACAAAAGAGGTCACTGAAAAATCTCTGCCTTAGATGCTGCCTTTCCTCTGGCCCCCTTTCTGGCTCTCTTCTCTCGCTAATTTGGCATCCTGCGAGGCTGCCCTTCTGATCCTCGTGAGTTTAAGATTAGTGGTATGTGGTTTTAGAAATGTTTTGAAACTTTTATGAGAGAGTTGCGAAAAGGTGGAGGTTTCCAGAAAACCCTTAAGAGAAGTTAGGAGATCCACTTATTTATTTATTTGAGCTTTTAAACAACATTTTTGTTTAAACTAATTTTAGATTTAGAAAATGTTGAAAAAATACTCTAAAGTGTTCCTTTATATCCCTGCTCTGTTTCTACTTGTGTTAACATCTTTCATTACCATTATAATGAACAAGACTGGGAGATTAACATTAGTACAATATTGTTAAGTAAATTACAGACTTCATCAGAAATTCACTTAGTTTCCTACAAATAGGATTCTTTTTAAGACCTCACATGGCATTTCTCCTCTAGTCTGTCACAGGTCCCCCATCGGTCCTTGTCCTTCATGACTCTGGGTCTTTTTGAAGAGCAGTGATCAGTAATTTTGTACAATGTTCTTTCATTTAGATTTGGACAATGTTTTCTCACGATTGGAGTAAGATTATGCAATTTTTGCAAGAATACCACAGAGATGATACTGGGTCCCTTTTCCAACACATCATATCAAGGGATTCATGCTGTCAGTGCATCTTACTCTCAGTGATATTTACCTTGATCATGGTTAAGCTGATGCCTGCTGGTTTCTTCACTATAGAGTTACAAAGATATTTCCCTTTGTATTGATTAAGTATTTTGAGGCAGGTACTTTGAGTTTATTCAAATTCTGTTTCTCCTTCTTGAATTTCTTTTGCATGAAACAGCAGATCCCTAAGAAAAGGAGATATTTTCTTATATCTGGGTTCTTATACAAAGGATCACATAATCTACTCTTTGAGGATTTGCTTTTCTCCCACTTAATATATGTTGTGGAAAGCACCCCACACCAGTTCTGGAGGTTTTGCCCATCCTTTTACACAGTTGCATAGTACTCCATTATGTGGCTATACCAGTTTATTCAAGCACTCTGCCACATATGGGCATTGAAGTTGTTTCTTGTGTTTTGCAATTACAAACAATGGATAGATTTGTGCACGTGTATTTTTGTATTATTGGAGAGATGCCCCCTAGAAGTGAGGTTGCTAGGCCAAAAAGAAAATGCATATGCAATTTGTTAGACATTTCCAAATGCTCCTCCAGAAGGGTTACACCAATTTGCCTTGTCACCAGGAATGTATAGAAGTGCCTGTTTCCCCATAGCCTCCCCAATGAGCTTAGCTAGTAGAAAATGTTCCCATATTTTAAAATTTTTGCCATTAGATGAGAAATGTATTTATTTAAGTGTAAGTGAGTTTGAGCATTTTTTTTTCACATGTTCAAAGGCCATTTTCACCTTTTGTGTGTGTATGTGTGAATTTTCCCTCAGTTTTCAATCAGGATTTTGATCATTTGTTCCTTAATAATTAAGATTTCTTTATATGTAAGGAATGTTCATCTTTTTTCTCTAGTATGTCTTACAAATATTGTCTTGCCATTTGTCAGTTGTCCTGTGACTTTGTTTATGATGCTCTTTGTCACATGAAAATTTTTAATTTGTATGCAGTCAAATTTATCAATTTTTTCTTTGGTCTCTGATTTTAAACTACAGTTAGAAAGCCTTTTTCTTGCCAAGGGTAAAAAATAGAATAATTTAGCTATGTTTTCCTTTATACTGTCTGGTTTCAGTTTTTACATTTAGACCCCTAAGCCACTTGGAGTTTATCCACTGGATGATGTGAGATATAGATCTAATTTTAACTTTTCCAAATGACTACCTACTCGTTTCAGACTATTTATTTAAAAAGTTCATCTTTACCCCAGTGATCTGAGATACCACATTTTCATATACTAAATTTCCATGCATATTGGAGGCTATTTCTGGACTGTTCTGTTCCATTAGCCTATTTGTCTATTTCTGTATTCATGTTCCACACTGTTTTAATTATCGAGGCTTTATAGATTGTTTTAATTTCTGGTAAGGCTAGTCACCAGACACAGTTTTTCTTTTTTAGTGTTTTTCTACCTATTTTTGCATTTTTTTTTTTCCATTTGAACTTTAGTATCAGATTGTCTAACTCCAGAAAGTAGCTTGCTGGCATTGTATTGGAATTGTATTAAATTTATAGATTAATTTAGGGAGAACTGATGTTTCCCTAATGCTATAATCCTATTAAAGAACAGAGGATGTCTTTCTATTTGTTCCAGCCTTTATTAATGTCATTCAGGAGTATTTAAAAATGTTTCCTTTGGTAGGTTTGCACACTTCTTGTTAAATTTATTCATAAGTATTTACTGCATTTTGATGCTGTTGTAACAGGTTTTTCTGTACTGTTATTTCTCCTGTTTATTGTTTGTTTGTATGAAGGGTATTGATTTTTATATGTTAATTTTATATCTTGCTATGTTAGTAAATTCTTTTATTGTTTGACTTAGTTTTATTATCATCCTTTTGTTGAAGGATTGATATGATTTGGTTGGATGAAACTTCTTCTTTAGTAGGTTCTTCAAGAATGGTCAATGAGTAGAGAATTCCATAATTTCTTGTATATTGAAAACTGTTATTTGATATTTGAAGGACAGTTTGACTATATATAAAATCCTTTGTTCATAATTTTTCATTGAACTTTTAAAAAAGCTGCTCCACTGTTGCCTTCTTTATATGTTGCTTCTTAAAACTCTGAGGCCAGCTGAACTCTCTTGACATTGTTAATTTTTCAAAAAAAAGTTTTGAAAAAATTATTTGTTCTTTTTGCAGGGAGGTCTTGAAGATTTTGTCTTTGTCTTTGACATCTCATAGTTTTATAAGTGTATGTCTCAGTTTTTGAACATTCTTGATTAATTTTCCCTGTTACCTTGTAAGCCTTTTCAAAGTGTAGTTTCACGTCTTTTTCTGTTTCTGGAAAAAATTCTTGGATTATGATTTTAAAGAGTCATTGCGTTTCATTTGCTTTCTTTTTCACCTCTATGACTCCAAAAGTACAAGTATTATTCCTTCTTTGCATGTCTTCTACTTCCACTGTTTTTCTCTCATCCACTTTATTTCTTCCTTTGTCTCAGTCATTTTCTTGCCTTTCTTAAATGCCCCTTATTAAATTTTCATTTGAGTCTGTTTTTATTCAGGCATTGTAATTTCTTCTTTATTTCTGAAGATAATATCATTTTTTTCCATTTCTTTCCTGGGTTCAATCAACTATTTTTTCATTCCCCTCTTTTTTTTGTCCATTTCTGTTCTCAGTGTTTGAATTTATAAAGTGTTTTTTTCATATTCTTAAGTGTTTGTTATATTTAATTTGATTTGGAATATAAACTTAGTTTCCTCATTCTTTATGTTTTGTCTTTTTGTTTGTTTGTTTGTTTGTTTTGGAAGAATATGGTTGGGTTTTCCTCAGTTAATTTGTGTGCAAATTCACTCTACAATAATCCTTTTTGGGTTTTATTGTTCTGATTTTTCATTTTGTGATACTGGAATGTTTTATATGGTCCAGGTATGGTTACCCAGTTACCTGGTTTACTGTTGATCTACTAAAATTGGGGTACTTTAGCCAGTTTTGTTTGTTTTGGTGATGGAGGAGTGACTGTGAGTCCACCAATTTTGTTGATCTATTTTTTTCTTGCAGGACCTTATATTATTCTTCTTTTCTATTTTACTACCTAATTGCTAAAGAACACCTCTTCCTTTTTTTTTTTTTTTGTCTTTTTCTTTTCTCTCCCAGAAGCTATGAGTTTGAAAGACTGCTCTTTTAAATCATACATGCTCATTTAAACAGTCTATCCCTTTAAATTGTGTGTCTGGCCCTTTAAGGAGATGCTAACCCTTCAAAAGGCACACACTTTGAAATCTCCTTCAGGAAGTTCTGCTCTAGTTAATCTTTCTGGCATCCTCTCCAACCTTCCTTGAGGTCCCCTTGTCTGTGTCCCTCCTGTGTATTCCCAGCAGGTTTACTGGCCTGCCTCTGCTTGTAGCAAGGCTCTGTGGTAGGGGATGGCAGGGCAGAAGGGCTTGGGGTTTGTTTCTTTTTCTCTTTTTACTCACAATATATTTTTAAAGCATTCTTGGCATCCTCTTAAAGTAATATTGAGAATATGGCTCTGCACAGAGATTTCAGAGTTCTGAAGTTATTTTGTACTGTTTGATGGAGGGATGGAGGTTGAGAGGTTACTTGCTATCCGCCTGTCATTGTCTTCAGCTCATGGAAGCCCTCAAAGTGTGCACGTTTGCGTGGGGAAAGGGCAACCTCATCCCCGCCGGTGATTTTACTAACCACCCATACAGCTCACAACTCCTATATTTAGATTTGAACCCAGACTTTCTTCTAAGCTTTAGATCCATATATCCAACTATAATCACACAACCTCAAATTCACCAACTTCAAAACTCAACAATTTGCTTCGCTGACAAGTGTGATCTCTTTCCTTCCCTCATACGCATTTGGTTTCCTGTTACAAAGTAGCATTCTCCACTGGGAGACCCAAGCTAGGAACTGGGGGGTCATCTAGAGTCATCTGTCTCCCTTGCCCACACCTCCAGTTGATACTTAATAAATGGCTATTGGATGAAAGTCCGCACAATTTCTAGAAGAAGGTGAAAAAGAAACAAATTTCTCTCCCTTGACCACACCTGGCATGAGGCTGGACAGGTGTTCTTTGCTACCCAGGGGCAGATCTTGCAGGTGGTGGGAAGAACAACACAGAATGCTTGTAATTTAATAAAGAATTTCTAGGAATGATAGACTTCTTATCAGACCTAATGTCTTGGAGGCGAGAACAATGCCTTATTCATTTGATAATCTTTCACAATATTTGGCAGAAAGCTTAATAAAGGTCACTAGGGATATTTTAAATAAATGAATGATAACATGAATGTGTGACTATGGTATAATCACCTGTGATAAAACCCATAACTTCTGAAGCAAAGTAAAAGTGTTTTAAAAGATCCTTAAACTTAAGCAAGCCAACTCAAAATCTTACAAGCATTAGGAAGGATACAAATCAAATGACATGGCCACTTAGGACACTGGCAAACTGGGATCTAAAGGAGGCTTGTTACCCATATTTTTGGGTGTGTCATGAACCCCTTTGGTATCAGGTGAAACCCATGGACCCTTCTCAGAATAATGCTCTAAAATGCGTAACATAAAGTACATAGAATTACAAAGGAAACCAATTACCTAGAAGTATAATTATCAAAGTAATAAAAACACACCAACGTGTGAGATTGTAATTTATGTGCTTCTTTATTAATGCGTTAAATAACAGGATCCAACAGCCAAACTAATAACTACAGTATTTTCACGCAGTAGTGAATAGAAGCCATTTTTCAAGAAATCTGCAACCACTGTCATGTGATATGAAAACATCTGTGATTTCTGTTGGTGACACAGTTAAGTCGTGCCTCCTAATACTATAGCAGTCTCTTGCTTATATTCATAATTGAATACAAAGCTAAAGTTCAGTTAGAAATTAGTCAAAATGAAGATGCAATTTTTTCCCCATCTAAATTCATGGCCATCTGAATTCTATACACACAGCTGCATCCATGAACTCCAGGTTAAGAACCGCTGGTTTAGAAGGTGCCACAGCTTATCAGGTCAGTCTGACTGTAGCCAAGTAGAACAGTGGCCTATGGGTCCTCAGTTTTTTTTATGAAATTATGGGTCCATCATTTATGGTTCCTCTGTAAGACTTGCCCTTATTGGGGGAAAAAAAAGAGATTGAAATGTGACAGCTGAGTTGTCCCTTGACAGGCGGAAATGTCTGTTTTGTTCAAGACAAAATGCACTTGCATTTTGCGAAGTTAAGATGGTCGCCATGAGGGGCTATTCTCGGCAGACACCAGTCTGAAGGAGCTCTCAGAAGCCTGGGCCACGACAGAGAGGGCTGTGGATGCTGACGGAAGAGGGCCGGAACCTAGAAAACAAATTCTACAACTTGTAGATAATAAATGAAAAGGGTAGGAACTTCCCACTGGCTGATAGAAAGAAAATGTCACAAACACAAAAACATAATACACTGGGCTGGAGTCCTCGGTGCGTTCCCTTCATGATTTATGGTCTCAAATAGGATGGGGAAGGAAAAGTGAAGTTCCTCTTGAAGTAGCTTTAAAAATGCCACAGCTTAAAAAAAAAAATTATTGTAACATCAATTTAAGAGAAAAAAAAACTCCGCTAAAATGTAAAGGTCAAGAAAGATTTGGGTGTTTTTAAATGCTGTCTTGAAGAAATTCTTATAAAGGTTAAGATGTCATGTAGTTTCAGAGTTAGTAGGAAAGGGGTCCCAGATAAAAGCAGTGCTACCTTGGGGCCTTTGGTGACGTGACCCATCAGGCAGCGGGCAGTGGGTGGCTGTGGACCACAGTGTCACCGTGTCCGTGGGGAAACCAGTCACTGCTCTCTTAGAGCCTTTAAAGCCGTGGGAACATTGTACTTCGAGAGCTCTGTTCTGACTACACACAGGCCTTAAGATCGTGTCCCCCATCTTCCCAATGACAGCGCTCAAAGCAGCACTTAGAGCCCCAAGGTCAGGAATCTCTGAGCCCCTGCCGCCTCTCTTGCCTTCTATCATTCTGCGTTTCACTACTCAGTCCTTCAGAGCAAGTTTCCTCAGAGAGAGCCAGCCCTGATCTGTAGATCTATGGGCTATGGAAGAGTCTCCTGACCTCCATGTGGACAGCGTTCTGTGAGCGTGGCGGCGGTTTCCATGACTGCACTCCTCAGTGGTCTGGGAATACGTGCTCATTTGGACTCAGGTGTTCCAGGCACAAGCTAACAGACCCCTAAGGGACGTCTCCTGGTCATGGCCATCCTCCCCGGGAATGCAGCGTGGAGTGTCTGCACACCAGGGCGTCTGAGTGGGAGGCCCCGCAGGGACTCAGCGGGGAGGGGCACCTGGTCACGGGAGAGCCGTGGTTCTCAACCAGTCCCACAGACATGACCCCCAAACCACCTGGGGGTGATCCGCCGGCTTCTCTCAATGTGGTCTGCAGAGCAGCAGTGATGGTACCACCCTGGAGCATGTCAGAAACGCAGACTCTCAGGCCTCACCTCAGACTTACTGACCCAGGATTTGCATGTTAACTAAATGTCCCAGGGGGATGTGCGCCCAGGAAAGTCTCAGATGCGCTGCTTGCTCAAGACCTCTGTCCGCCTGAGTGAGTGCGGGCACACGTGCTGGCGCACAGAGGCCAACTGTCCCCTTGGGAACCTCTGTGGAATGGTAAGAGTAGGGCACAGCCCTCAGAAGAGGTTAGAAATGACCACTGTAGAGCGTTCCATCTTTCTTACCAACGTCTATGAACGAGCAGGAGCTTGACGCCACGCCCTTGCCGTGGGTATTTATCCTGGTGAGATTTACCTGGAGGATGTGAGCCCTTTGCAGAGCCAGTCAGGTCGTTCGACCCCTCCCACCTGCTCTCCCTGAAAGGCTCTTTGTGACATTAACGGATCTTTTGTGTCAGGGCTGGACTTCCCGGTAGGGGGCTAGACCTTTGCAAAACATATGGCAAGGCATTGGGAAGCGACTCTCAAAATGCAATCTGCGTGTCTTGTAATTGAGCCTGAAATCCACCATCAAAGAGCCAATCACTTGGGTTAACTTAGGGTTTTTAGTTAATATGCTCAGGCCACTTCCCCTGGCGTGGGCGAAATGCTTTCCCATTCTCGTCCTCTAGTGTCTGTCCCAAATTCTTTTCCAAACCCACCTTAATTACCCTGACGCTTTCTGCCTGTTACTGCTGCTTCTTATTTCTGATTGTGCTAATTTGATATTCCATTTATTTAGCACCAAAAATATACTCTTTTGCCATTTCATATATCTTATCTTTCCAGCTCGATTTTTGAGCCCATCAAGCACATGTATGTCTCCTTTTGCTGTACGCCAGCCCCAGCCCAGAGCACTCTATCTGTGTCTAACAGACTTAAAAAACAGTGAAGTGTCATCATCGGCTCTTAATGGTTCCAGGCACCAATGCCTTCCAGACGCTGGGCATTGCACACAGGCCAGTTCACACGATCTTTCCCGTTACCCCTTGGGTCCCCATTCTACGAGGAGAAGACCAAGGCTCAGAGGCCATCGGGGACTTGCAAGGTCACACAGCTTGCGTGGGGCCAGGCCAGATCTGAAATCAGATTGGTCTGCAACGTCTCTCCCCTCTTCATCAATCGTGTTGCGGGAACGAGTTTTCCTTTTGCTGCCTGCTGAGAGTAAATCCAATAAGAGCTCTGGGAGGAGAAGACCGACTCGTCAGACGCGAGACCAGGTCCCTGGGAGCAGCCGTCACACAGACGATCCCGGGGGAGCTGCTCCTTTCTCTGCATCCCAGCGTCTCACGCGCTGGCATAGGGGTGGTCACCTCTAACTCACTGGGTCACTGAAAAGCTCAACACACCGGAAGTGTCAAGGAAGGGAAAGGGCACTGAATGTGCGAGGCGGCCTCAGGGAGGGCCCCCAGAAGTTGGGGTTCTTCAGCAGCCCTGAGGAGGGTAGTTCTACGTACAGCCACCCCAGCTGCAGTGTCTTGTCTTTCCTCCTGCTCTGTTTCTGATTTCTTAAAGGAGTGCCATCAGAGCATCTCGAGAGTGACCTTCAGACCGTGAACGAGCCGCAAAGCTTTATCTCCCGCCTACGACATCAGAAAGAGCAGCTTTAGTCTTCACGCTCAGGGCGTGGAAGCCAGAAATTGCTCATTTATGGCCCTACTCACAGGGAAAGAATTCCTGCCAAAGGGGCCTGGGTTACTTCACTGACATTTGCACAACAACATTTGCTTTTGTAGACATCCAAAAACAACACAAAACCAAAGAAAAACCCAAACCCCACAACCTCCCAGATTCAGGTGGAAGTGGACATAATGTGGTGCTTTCCAGTCAATAGTCCATCTTCAGTCCTGAGCACAGTTACGGTGACTGCCGTGGCCTCCACGGAGTCATCGCATCTCACTGCTCCTCCCGGCAGCTGGATTTCCACACTTTGGGAGGAAAGCACGTGCCGTCAGGAATCTTGCGCAGCTACACGAAATTCTTTCGTAAGTATACAGGGCTTTTCTAAGAACCCTTTCTGATTAAATGGTTCAAACTAACATCAGAACATTTTACAGACACATAGTTCACCAGCCCAGTAAGGACCAATGCGAAGTGAAAGGGGGCGAGGTTAAGGCGTCCAGCGCCTGTCAGAGCAGCTCCTGCTGCACACGTGTCCTCTTTGAGTTGGCCGTCACGACTGAGGGTCTCATATGTGAGCAGTTCTTACCATTGGACCAATTTATTTGGTTTAAGCCATTGTCTCTGGTAGGAACCTCTTAAAAGTATAGTTTTTACTTGAGCCCAATCACACCATCCTTACGATATCCATTCTTCAAGCTGCGTGAATTACTCTGTCAGATTCATTAGCTGTCACCTATCAGACAGTGTGGCTCTGACGCAACGAGGGCGTATTTTAGCTGGCGTCATTGTCTGAAATATGAAGCAGTTGTGTGAGGGGCCTCCCGTGGGGGTCTGGGAGGCTAGAAGACAGAGAAAGACATGGATTAAAGGGGGATAAGAGGAGAGATGAGTCAGGGGAACATCCAAATCCAACTTCTGTCCCCTTCACACGCTTGCCTCTGATCCCTGCAGCTTTGTTTCCTGTTGAAATCTGTCTAATGACCCAATGACCACCTCTTATTTGACACATGCCTCCAAAAATTAAGTCCTACTTGTATCAGAATTAAAACTGAAATGGTTCCCCTAATCCGTTCCCCAATCTGCTTCTCCCCTCCTTCCTGGGCACGCAGATAAGCAGCACCTCCCAGTCCTGTGCATCTGGATGGGGGTCACATGACTGAAGGTGAGACCCCAGATTGTGGGTGACTGCAGACCACATCTCATGGACTTCTAGCCTCTCTCTCCCCCTGCGGGGCTGGAAGTCAACAGCTGGAAGACACGAGAAAGACAGAAGACCCCTTGGCAGTAGATGCCTGGATCCCTGAGTCACTACCTGAAGAAGGACAGCCCAGGAGTGTGTCTGACCAGGAGCCCCCACTTTGGACTTGCCATTGGTGAGAAGCAAAACTTGATTGTGCCAAGACATTGAGATCTGGGTGTCCCCTTATTATGTTACAGGGTATCATTTACCCTGCCTGCTATTCTTACCATCTATATTAATATTTGTCATCACTAGATTGCAGGATTGTTAAATAGACTGAGCAAAGCAGGACTTTAAAAACGATTTAAAAAAAGATATTGTGTACATTTGTAGCTCAAGTTTGCTAAGGGCTTTCTATCAGACAGGTCAAGTGCTTTGGATTCTTCAATCCTACAATAATCTTTTGAGGTAGGTTCATTATCCCCATTTTACAGATGGGGAAGTGGACCTGGAGGGTCTATTAAAGAAAAAGTCTATTGCTTTAGGTCAAACCACTTATGAGCAGCAGTGTCGTGACAGTGATGATCCAAGTCGTTCTGTGCCTGCATCGAGCTCTTCACCACTGTGTGACTCGATTCTTAGAGTTACTCAAGGGGAAACAGGGTCAGACCACAGAACAGCAGAGCAAGGTCACACCGTGAACTGAGGAAAAGTCCTGGCCTTAGAGAGGAAAAAATTTATCCTATCTCTCTGCCCATAAAACAGTTGAGAGAACACTTCCTTTATCTCCATTCCACACCTCAAAGATACTGAATTGATTTCCTGTGATTTCCCTTTTTTTGCTGTCCATTGAAAGCCTTGATTATGTCCCAGTTTTCTGCAAAGAGAAAATTCTGGCTGCTGAGTTATAAACCCTGCAGATGAGGAGGTTCTAACTAGGTTTCCATTGTGGGTCTTTTACCCCTCCATTGACACATGCGTGTCACTCCCATCAGGGGAACGCTGTTCTTAGAGGAAACAACATTCTGCTTCTATAGAGGCAGAATGGGGAAAGGTAGATACAGTGTACGAGAGAAGCGTGCACCCTGAAGAGAAAGGGAAACAAGAACGAAGCTAAGTAGATGTAGTTTACTGGCTGTTCTTGTGGACAGGGAATGTTGAATTTCAAGTTTTCTTTTTGAAGCAGAGAAAGCAGAGATGTGCCTGACTGATCCCTATCATTCCAATTCAACAAGAGAATGCATGTGGAGGGGGGTTTGTAAGTGTCTGGTGCATCACATGTGAAAGATATTATGATTGAAGCCTTTATTAATAGAAAATATGCATACGGGCTGTTTTAGATGTCTCCCTGGGAGTCCACAGCCCGGTACCTTGAGGGTAAGCAGAAATACATGGTGGTTTAGAACAAGCTATGGAGGCAGATTCTGGGGTTACACCTGTCAGCGCTGCCCGGTCTAGCTGTACAATAGTCAATTGCTTAGTTACTTCATCTTTCCAAGCTCCAGGTTCCTCCTATGTAAAATGGGGATGATGTTATCCCCCTCACTGTGTTTTGAGAATGGCACAGAATAATTCACATAAGCACTCACTGACTGTCACTTGTGTTGAGGAGGAGGATGATAATGATGTTGACTCCGATAAAAAAGACAAAACAGAGAGAAGCAGGCTAATAACAAGAGCATACTGGGTGGGGGGATAGCTCAGTGGTAGGGCACAAACTTAGCATGCACGAGGTCCTGGGTTCGATCCCCAGTATCTCCATTAAAATAAATAAACCTAATTACCTCCCCTTCCCAAAATAAGAAAAACAAATAAAATTAAATTAAAAGGTAAAAGAAATAACAAGAGCATATTTACTTATTGGCTTTTATTATGTAAGTTAGCATTGATTTTAGGGATTGGAAGGATGCAAACAAAAATCACACTTAGAAGGAATCGCAGAGAGAATTGGCCAGGCAGTGACACAGACAGCTGGTAGAGACAGCTCCCTGCAGGAGTTGGGACTTGAACAGTGGGGTGGTAGAAGGAAGCCACAAGTGAAATTTTGAGTAATCCAGTAATTTTTGCAAGAGATGCATTTACTTCGAGGTCTGGTCCAGGTCTCAGTAAGCACCTGCTCACCAGAGAGGGAGTGAGGTTTCCACGGAACGCAACTGGGAGCGGAAGTGGGCTTGTAGGGGAAAACGGGGCTCCGGGTAGGCAAAGAGAAAAAAGAAACAGACAGACAGCTCTGAGAACAGTCTTGTCAGATCGACAGGACGTTGAGGGAGGGGCTGGACCACCCTGGGCTTGTCCTAAAGGCCAATCCTTCATGTCGCAGTCACTTAATGTCCACCCTATGGGAGGGGCCGATCGGTTCCTAGAATTCAGAAAACAAAGTTTCCAGGTTGTTTCTCTTGGACTTAGTCTTACCCTCTCAATATTCTACAAGTTTCCTGCCAGCCTTCTAAAGACTATCCCTTCTCTGAGGAACAGAATGCTGCTCTGATACTAAAGTAAGATGTTTGTTTTGGAAGCAACATAGATTCAAATAACGATAGCAATCTTTTGCAGAAAATAAAAGCATCTTTATATTTATTTGAGTAAACAGAAAAGTAGCACAGTTGAAATGATTTCCCACCTGCTGAACAACGCGGTTTCCTTTTGTAAGCCGTGTTCTGTCTACCGGGGGGTAGGAGCACCACGTGGCACAAAGTGAACTGTGATGGATTCAGCTAGTGCCTGTCAACAGGGGTTCACCTGGCTCCAGGCTACTCCACCCCACCCGACACAGGCCTCCCGCATCCCCTGGACCGACAGGCTCCGCTGCTTGGCAAAACGTGTCAGTTCTCTCCTCAGACGGCTGTGTTCTCCCTGAGTTAATTTGTGGGGATTCATGCCTGTTGAATTGGGCCGAAAGTCGAAGCAAAACTTCAGAGAAGCTGTCCCGTAGCCCAGGTTAAACCAGAAATATTTACTGCAGCTTCCTTTGGCCGTCAGATAGCTCTTGTCCTAGCGAGGGGCTGGGATTTTCCACTGCGGGGTGTGCTTCTATCTTGGAAGGCTGCTAGTGGGGACACATAACCCTTTTGTCCATCTCTGGTTCTCTTTATTAATTTGTTTTTTATTTATTTTAAAGGAGGCACTGGGGACTGAACCCAGGACCTCGCACATGCTAAGCACATGCTCTACCCCTGAGCTGTGCCCTGACCCCACCCCGGTTCTCTTCAGAGATCTGGCAGAGCTGACCCCTCAGTGCCCACGGGATCAAGGAGGCAGAACTCGGAAGGACGTGAAGTTGCCCTTGACACCCTCACAACTGGGCTATTTTCACTCTTCTCAATTCTTAGGGTTTCCCAGACCGATCCAGGGACTTCTGGACTTCTCCCAGCTCCCCAAACCCTCACTGTGACAGGAAGCCTAAGTCCATCTTAATATAAAAAAAAAGTAGCAATAATAACAATCACACCGATTGCCATTTACTGGCTCTTCATTATGTGCTGACGTGATGCTAAGCGTCGTGTCACGTTATCCTCCATGACTGTCCCCGGCAACCGCAGGAAGCGGCTCTGGGTAACAGACACCGTTGGTGTCCATCTTCATCTCCTTGCTCTGCCCCAGGAGGTCCCCTGCCTGAGAGCTGCGTCTCTCCGCCTGAGGTGTGCTCTGGCCTCATGGGAAGATCCTCAGCCGCCTCCTCCCATCTCGCTTCTCCAGTGCCCCCTGGGATTACCACCCAAACTTGCACCCTAACCTTGATTCAAGATTTGCCCCCCGGGGGTGGGGGAGTCTAAACCGAGACCATACATTGTTCTCACATAACAGAGGAGAGGTGGAAGCCTAGAGAGCTTGACTTGCCTGACGGTGTGCAGCTGGTGAACATCCATGCAGGCTATGAACCAGGACTGTCTCCTCTCCCTGCATTGCTCTGCTTCCATCAGAAATGGTCTGGACCTATTTTTCTAGTTAAATAATTCAATTGATTAATACATAGCTTCTTTGCAAAAAGGACTTGGGTTTGTAGGGCATAACCTACACTCCTTCCATCAAAATGTATTTTGCCTTGTGTCTAGTTCCATTGAGACTCAGGATCCAGCTAGCAATATAATCAGACATACATTTAGTAAATTAATTGATATTGCAATGCTACTGTCTGTGTGCAGGATGCTTCTAGAGATATTGACACTTTATAGGGCGCTTTTGAGATTGCAGTGTGATAACTTAAAGGACTCTGCGGAATTTCAGGCATCAGTTGGTCAAAGGGACTCCCTGTCCATGCCCTGAGATGGGACTCTTCCTGAACCCCTTATTTCATACATCTGGCCGTTTGCTTATGCTGCCCTCTGATGCTGACGCTCTATCTAATCATCAAGACCCTTCTTGAACTGGAAGGCAAAGTTCAAACTTCCATGGATGCTAGCCTGGCTTCTTTCAAGGGACAGAAACAGGCAGCCCTCCCTTCTTTAACTCTGTCTTACCGGGGGACACAGAAGACCTGTTTACCTGCCTGGTTACCCAGCCTTTAAAGAGAAGATAGTACCTGCTCCAACCTGCTTTTCAGGGGGTGATGGGGAGATAAATGCAAGATAGTCTACAGAATCCTCAAACTCTTGGGATGAACAGGCTATGTAAATAGAACACAGTCTTATTATGATTAAACTTTAATGCAGCCACTCTCAGGCCTATAAAGGGAGTGCGGTCTGGCTGGAAAGACAGACTGCGGAGCTGTCGCCTCCAATCACTGCCCCCGTGAATTCACCGTCCCACGGCCACATCTTAGAAGCGCCCTTCCTTTCTGCTCGTTCAGTCTGGTTTTCATTTTCAAGAGGCCAGCAGTGCAGTTATGTTTTTGCCCTTCACGTTTTTCGGATTTGGGGGCAGCTTTTAGAAAACGCATGTGTACAAATGTACACACGTATCATCTAATAGATGACCCGACGCCTGGAGGGCCTGTGGGCTGGATCAGTAACCGAGCATTTGGATATAAATTCTACTCTGAAAACAATATTCTTGACCTGCTGCATGTTTGTCTGTGGCCTGATACACACTCAAGCATCCCTGGTTTTCAAGACAACAGACTACACAGTTTTCCTTATTGTGACAGATTTGGAACTGCTGGATTTCTCGGCAAAAGCAAAGCAAAACAACCATAGAAAACCACCACCTTTTCCTTTCCGAATTAATCCTTTCAGTTTATGCTCCTAACTCCATAAAAATGTGGTTTAGCTTTTGAAGTTTTTATTAATATTTATAATGCCTGTTTCATGCCCTTGAACCTCACAGAAGCAGAGCCCTGAAATAAATACCCAGCATCTAGGTCGCAGTCTGCCCAAGCCCAGCTGTAAACTTTAATGTTTACATGTATATATTTGGCTTTGCTTTGTTTTTCCTGCCTCTTGATGTAACCGATTTAAAAAAAACAAAACACTTTTTAAAATGCAAATTTTAATGGCATGTATTTTAATTTCAAAAGTAATGTATGCTTATAAGAAATAAAAATTTGTACCTAGAAACAAAGGAAAAGTCTCTTTCCCTGATCCATTTCTAAAATCCCAATGCCAAGTTGTGAGCTGTGTACTTTTAATCCTTTTAAATTAGGGTCCTGTTGGTTTGAGAAATCGAAATTATCTGAAGAAGCTCGTCCCTGGTCATATTTCTCTCTTTTATTTCTTTATAGAAATGTAATAGAAAATTTCAAAAATACAGGGAACTCTAAGACATTAAAATCTCCTATAAGTTTACTACCGCCCCCCAATAACCAATTTTTAACATTTTCATGTATTTCTTACAGAATTTTCCTCTGCAAATATGAATAAATAGCAGGTCTGTGTTCCACCCCACCCCCTCAACATTGTGTTGTGACAATTTTCCAATGTCCCCAAAACATACTTCTGAGTGGCTGTAAAATATTCCATTGCAATTTCTTGATTTAAATGATTTCCAAATAATAAGATGGGTCAGGGAAAGCTTATCCCTCTCACCTCGTGTCTCTGTGGTTGGAGGAGGTCAGGGCTTCCCCTCTGCTGACCAGGAAGGAGACATAAGCCCAACACTGACTTGTCACCTCTCTGGATCCCAAGGTGGCGTGAGTCCTCTGGCTGGTGACGTGGGAGAGGGGACAACTCAGTCCTTCTCACCTGGATTCTGTGAGGTCCCCGGGCTTCTCGGTGTAGCCCCTTCATCTCCTGGATGCAGCCAGCTTCTCTGCTTCTCTTATTTTCCGAATAAGACTCACTTATTTCAGCTGCTTCTCTACACTGCTTTAATTGACCATTCGGATCACGGATAGATACTCGCCAGTTGGATTCCTCTATTTGTCTCTCACCCAGTTCCTGATACAGACGGGGAGACAAACACGCCAAGAGCAAAAGTGCAATGATCATGCCCTGATACTGCAACCCACGCCACTGTACTTAACGGTTATTCAGTGTTTGCTCTGTGCTGGGCTGCGTTTTCTCATGAAACTGTCACAGTCACCCTGTGAGGCGATGGTGTTTTTATTCCCATTTTAGGGATGATTAAACTGGAGCTTGGTGACATCCCCAGCAAGAGATGGAGCTGGGATTGCTCCCGTGCCCCTAGTCACTTCACTCAATCGCCTTTCATCTATTCTGTATCATAAATAACGCATGAACTTTTTTGTACATGAATTGTAGCTTGAACTTGTAAACTGCTCAGTGCTGTCTCCCATTATTAAATATATGTCATTACTTTGACAGTATTTTATTGTAGTTACTGAATACCTTTTAATACTGTTTACAGGGACTTTTTTGGTACCCAGATTTCTATTTCTGTTCAGTTAAATCTATTCTTATTTTCCTCCATAACTTGTTCCATCTGGGCTTTTGTGCGTTTATCCTTGCCCGCCCCATAGATTTCACCTGTATTTTATTCTAGATTCCTATGGTTTTATTTTAAAAGTCTAACTTTTCCCATCCAGAAATTATTTCATGTAAGAGAGAGATTTTAAGTTTCTTTCTTTTTTTTTAAGGAAAAAAATTAGTTGACTCAATACCATCCTTTCTCCACTGATTTATTATGCATATAATCTTTTCTGGTCTGTTTTTCTCCATTGCACTAGATGCTGAGTTTTCTATAATTTCACTCTGTTTTTGTTTGCTTGTTGGATGTTTTTACCATAGTTTTACGGTATGTTTTAATATTTAGAAGGATAAGTCCCTTCTCATTAATCTTATTTTTAGAAAGTTGTTTGTTACCGTCATGTAATACTCTTCCATATACATATAACATTTATTATAAGTCTGATCCATACATTTTTACTGGGAATTTAATTTGAAAATAGCTATATTTGCAGCTCAACTTGGAAATATTTAGTATCTTTGCAAAATTCCTTTTTGCATTTAGGAACATGTGGTTTATTTATTTTTAATACTTTCTTTTGAAAGTCTCAAAAGTGCTGAATTTATCTTCATTATAGGCGCTGTTCTTTCATGTTCAGGTTATTTCTATTTTTAAAAAAAATTTTTGAGGCTACCAGGGACGGAGTCTTATATAACTAGTTATTATGATTTAACATTGCTTAAAATAACTCATTATTGCTGGTGCTGGACTTTTTAAAAATGTTTATTTTGGTGTAGCTTCTTTATTGAACTTCTTATTTTTAAAGTTTTCCCTTTGATCTTCTTGATTTATCTAGGTATAACTGTGTCATTTAAAATAATTATTTTTGCTTCTTACAATTCTTACATATGTTTCATTTTCATTTCATTGACTGGGACTTCTAGAATAATGTTAACTAATAGCAGTTATAATGGCCATCCTTATTTTGTTTTCAATTTTAATGAGAATGCCTGTAGGGGTTCACTGTAAGCTAGGATGTTGCTTGTTGCTTTAGGATAGACATTTAATATATTTACCTAGACTTTAATAGATAGCTTTAAATTTTAACAGATAATTTAAATTTAAAAAAATACTTCTATTTATAAAAAAAATTTTCTTTTTAACAACCAAGACTAGATGTTAAATTTTATTATATTATTTTTCTTTGCTGTATTTATATTTTTAAGTATTAAACCATCCTTGCATTTTTAGAATTACACCTACTAATGATGTGTGGGGAGGCAGTTCTCCACAGGTCTCTCACTTTTCTGTATACCTTGCAAGCAAAAGCACTGACTGCTCTTTGTTTCAGAATATCTTTTCAAGGATAGAGATAGTCCTTCCCTCAGAGCAAAGGGCAGGTTTGCTTATAGCCTTGAAGATATAGTGTCTCTCTCTGGAGCAAACGGCAGGCATGCTTACTGTCCACTCCAATAAAGATAATGTCTCCCTTTGGGGCAATGGGAGGATGCTTATTGCCCATTTTTAAAGATTCAGGTTTACTAAGCTCAGGATTTCTCTCCTATAATGCAACCCACTGAATGTGCAGGCAGCTACCTGGGCCCATATCACATCACCCCCCTGAGAATCAGGGGCACGGGGCACTGACATACATACTGAGGCTCAGGCTGCTTCCTCAGCTGTCAGTAATAAAATCCTTTATCTCTGACCCCAAAGTCTCGTTTCTTCTGCCACATGAAACTATGGCAGGCTAACCTGTCAGCTTGTAAGTAGAGCAAAAGCTCAGGCACTTCACAGTTTTCATCATTTAATTAAGAGATTCCAATTTCTAGAAATTCACTTATGAATTTACATCTATACTCAGAGGTAATACTGGCTTGTAAATTTTCCCCCATGCTATCTTTTTTAGGATCTTATGGCTAGGCTCACTATGAAAGGAGTCTGAAAGCTTTCCATTTTTTCTATGCTGGAAAGGTGTATATGATGGGCAGAATATTCATTTTAAAACTTGCAAAGACTAGTAGAATAGTTTTGACTTAGAAACCTTATTGGAATTAATTCAAAACAATTTTTTTTCCCACTGACAAAGGCCTATTCAGTTTCCTAGTTCTTACTGAGTTTTTAGCCATTTATATTTTCCCAGAACATTAGTGAATTTTGAAAATTTAACAGTATATGATATTGTATTATTTTAAGAGTGTCTCATATCATTAGTTCTGTCTCATTTCTCATTTTATGTAATTGTTTCAAGTTCTTTATCTTTTTAACTTTTTTTTTTGGATCCACCAGAATATGCTTATTATATTTTCAGTGTTTGCTTTCATTTCTCTTTGCTTTAATTTTTGTTGTTTATTACCTCCTGCTTTCAAAAGATTTTTTTTTAATTTTCTAACTCCTTAAATTTAATTAAGCTTCAGTCTTTTACCTGTGTTACTTCTGCTAGAATAAAGCAAGCACAGAAACCTCCTATTTTCTCTGAATAGAGTTAAATCCATCTTTTAAATTTGATATGAAACATTCCAATATTCATTTTTTAACATAATTTATAATCACAGTTTTAACCTTTTCTTTAATCCAAGAGTTACTTATGTACATGTTTCCTAATTTACAGATAAAGTTTCCTTTTAAAAAATTCTTGTTACTATTTTCTGGTTTATTTCATTACAGTTACAGAATGCAGACTGTATACTTTTCCTTCAGAGAATTTATCAAAGTTTTATTTTTTTTTGTAACATGATTAATTTCTAAAAATATTCTACAGATTTTTAAGAGTCTATGTACTCATGGAAGGGCATAAACTTTAAACTGTAACAATTATATCGATTAAAAATTGCTAGTTAAATAGACTTTGTATGAGACCTACTTGATATACTAAAGGAGGAACATAGTTTCCAAGTCTCATTTGTGTATCTGCCTATTTCTCCCACTATATTGAAGAGCTGTGTGCTTTATACAGTTTAATGCCAGTTACTAGGCACATAATGGTTCCTAGTATACTTTTGTGGGAAGTCCATCTTTTTTATTCTAAATTTACATTCTTCATTTTTTCCAGTGCCTCTTATCTACTTTTTGTGCTATTAATCCTTTTATTTACATAAACCTGATAGATCTTTAACCATTGTTTTTTTCACTTTTAACTTAGGTGTATATTTTTAAATCCAGCAAATAGTTGGATTTTGCTTCTTAACCCAACTTTAGACTCTTAATCTTTTAATAAAGAACTTTAATTTATTTATATTTATTTTCCTAACTACATTTTTGCCTTTTTTTTTTTTTTACCTTGGTTTATGTGTTCTCCCTCTTTCTCTGCTTTTTTTGCTGCCTTTTTTCTTTCATTTGATAAATAGACTAGGTTTTCTTTGCTCTTTTTCCTCTTATGATTGGAAGGAATGTTTGCTTGTGTTTCACTGAAATTTTAATTAACATGTGTAATCCTATATTTATTTCTCCAGTCATGCCAAGAATGAAACAATCTATTGACCTCGACTTTGTAGATGATGAAATTAGGATGTATCAACCATTTTCTTATTATTATGAAAAAATTATTTTGCTTTCAGATATTGAACAGATCTGAGACATTTGCTTAATTTCAGAAGGTAGTCAGTGTTGCTAATGTTATAGAAAATGTTGCTAGAGAATATTAGGTCTTCAATACCATCCAGTCCAAATGCATTATTATAATAATGAAGCCACTAAAATTTCAGAGACTTTAAGTGACTTAACTCTAAGCTCCCAAACTAGTTAGTGGCAGAGTTGGGCAATAACAGACCTAGAGCTCCAGTCTCTTGATCCTCAAACTAGTACATGACGTACTTTACTAGAAGCAGTTGAGATAGTGAGCAAGCCTGAAGGCATTTAGGATTGAGGAGAAGTAGAACTCTGAAGCTTAGAGGAAGGCACGGTGGAGGAAGATGAGTGTTTGATTTAGAAAAGGAAGAAATACAGTGCTCATGACTTAAAAGAAATAAGACAAAGACGCAAGCTGCTTCTGCCACCTCCCCTCAGAGGGAACGTGAGCCTGGCTGCTCCCGTGTTCCGGATTTTCCTTTCTTTCACTTTTATTGAGTTTTAGTAAGAAGCCATCTGGGGAAATATTTTGGACTTAAGTTGATATTTGACATGTAAAACAGGCTTTATTTCCACCGAAGAAAATTTAAAAAATAACAGAGATATTAATGAAATTATAACCCAAACAGCATCTCATTTTAATGTTTCCTGGTTGACGTGAAGTCAATTTTCTTTTAGTCCAGCAATGTAATCTTTTGGGACGTCAGTACAGAAGAGCTCTGGCATGCGGAAATAGGTCAGTTTTTCTTCCTAATATTAACTGTTTCCAAGCCCACACCAGTAGACTTAAGTGGACCCTCAGGGAGGTGGAGCAGAGCGGAGCTGCCGCTGGCGAAGTCACCTGTAGTTCAGCTTCCACGACCATGGAAGCACCCTGGGATGCTGCAGGGTCTTTCAACACCACTTCTCTGTCTCTCAGACACCAACTGCTTATCCAACAATCCAATTCAATTCCAACCCTACCTACCTGGACTTGGCCTCAGATACCACATGTTAAAGGGTTCGGTCCCACAAGACTGCTCCCATTTCAGATGCCAATAACAAGTCCTGGGCACCCTGTACCTCTGACTGACTAGCTATAAATCAGGGATTCCCATGACCCCCTCCCCAGGTTTGATAATTTGCTAGGATGACTTGCAGAACTCCGGAAAGTCTTTAACTTGTTACGTGGAAGAGAGGCATAGGTCAAGAACTGGGGAGGGGAGGAGGGGCAGAGATGGAACTTCCATGCCTTCCCAGGCATGTCACCCTTCCAGCACCTAGAAGTGTTCACCAACCTGGAGGCTTTCTAAGTTTCACTGTTCAAGAGTTTTAATAGAGCTTGATCTCCAGCCCTTCCTCTCCCCTTCCTGGAGGTTGGTGGGTGGGGCTGAAAGTTCCAACCTTTTAATCACTTGGTCTTCCTGGTGACCAGCCCCATCCTGAGGTTATCTAGGGGCCCACCCCAAATCATATCATTAGCATAAACTCAGGAATAACAAAAGACCTTCCTATCACTCAGGAAATGCCAAGGGTTTTAGGAGCTCTGTGCCGAGAACTGGGGGCAAAGACCAAACAAATTTTTGTATTACGCTGCAAGTCCCTGTGTTTTCATATATCCCTCTGGGCAGAGCAAAAAGACCATCTACACAGAATCCAGAGTTTTCAGTGAAGGACTTCGGTCTTTGATTTTGAATGAAGGATTTCATTCATAAATACCAGATGAAATACTGAGATTAGAAGACCTAGAAGACGGATGTGACCTGGTTCCTGTGATTTCTGAAGCTCATAGAGGAAGGTGTCAGGGTGTTTTTAAGGACCACATTGCTCTTTTCCATTTCACCCATTTCTTCACACATCTCTTTCTGCCACAGAGTTTAGTGTGCTTTGCAGGTTGTAATTAAATAATTGTCAAACACTCTTAGACAGTGTTATTAGCTCCATTTCGAAGATAACACTCAAAAAAGAATTATTCATGATCACATACAAAATATCCCTCTAAATTGGCAAGAGATCTGTGTGTATCTGCCTTCTGGCTTGCATGATCCTTGAGTTTTAGAAACGGTGGCAATGGGTATGTGCCTGCATGACCTTCAGCCCTTTACGTACAGTTTCATTGGTCCTTGTGTAAATATTTGTGTTTACTATGATGATCTGAGTGGTATTTGTGCTTTAAAAAATGACCCATTCCTTTCTGACTGGGGGCATCCTTTCCATTTCTTGATATTGGGTGTCATCGTGTTTGTCTTTGGGATCTCTTCAATCCATTTTCAATTTCCATTCATGTTCAATTTTATTACCTATTTGGGTATCATGTCGTGATCCCAGCTCAGCAAACCTAGCTACTGGGGGCATATCATTGGGCTTCAGTGATGGTACTTTTCTTGACTTTGGGTGATTCTCAAGTTGAATGTGGCACCACAAATATGTGGGTCAATTCTACTGCTTTTTAGACCTTTACTTCAGTTTTAAAATTGATGTCATAATGGTAATATGACTCTTTTTTTTTTTTCTACAGGAAAATCATTTCTATTACGTATTTTTTTCCTATTCTAGCCATCATGTGATGATACATGGCCAAGAGCATCAGATTTGGTACATTACAGCTCTAGTTTGCCAGCGAACTCGCTCCATGGGGCGGAGGCCTTGGTGCAGGCTTTGGTCGTCTCCGTGCTCATGGGCATGGTGATCTTGCTGACCCTGCAGAGAAGTCTGAAACAGTGATTCCTGAGTGTGACTGTTCACCTGAGAACGCTAAGGAGTGTTCAGAAAAATACAGATTTGATCTCAAACTTCAACCAGATCAACCAAACCAGAATCTCAAGAGACCTAGAATCTGAGTTTTTGAAACAGCTCTTTAAGCAATAACAAGATTGCTGGATCCCTGCTGGGAAGAGCAACTGGTTTAGAGGCTCTTGTCTGCCTCAGGTGCATATGGATGTGTGTGTAAAAGGTACTAAGTGTAGCACCTTGGGATTAAAAGGCGCCCTCTGCGTTTATCTCTCATTTCAAGGGGAGGATGTAGAAGACCTGACGGTTAAGTTACGAGCCTTAGTGCACACAGCGTGTCAGTGGAGAGCTGAGAAAAGTGAAGCAAAACAAAAACCAAGCATCCTGATTCTTAGTCCAGACTTATTTTCTCTAAATTAAACTAACTTTTGACTATTTTTATAAAGTGCTGCCATTTACAAGTTCAATGTTTTCCCAGGAGAGAGAAGTTAAATATAAGTTAAATATCTTCCTCCCTTGAGTGTTTGAGTAAAAATAGAATTTGAGAAGCAATGGGTTAACCGAATAAGGCAGCCTCACCACATTAGTAGCTGACAAACATTAACTGATTATTCAAAAGGTCACCTGTGCAGGGTGACAGCAGCATAGGCTGGTGAACCAGGAGAGGTGCAGGGAGGATGGGACTGGTGCTTAATGTAGGCACGGAGACCCAGGGTCAAATCCGGACTCACCTATATGATTCTGGGCAACCTGAGGCTTCAGTTTCTGGGTCTATAAAATAGGTATAATGCTTTTCTTTCATGGCTGTTTGTAGGTTGTTCATAACAGATGAATGGCGCTTGGTACTGGGTAACTGACAATAATCAGCCTTTCATTTATTGAGTGCTTATTAAACTCCAGCTACTGCACAGACTATTAAAACTCCCGCTAACCCTGTGAATGTATTGTAAGTTTGTCCATCTCAGTGATGCCTCGGGTCGTGGAGGTATTAAGAAGCTGAGGTTGGAGTCCTGCCTGTCTTAAGAGCCCCAAGTTTCTTGATCGTATTATACTGTCCTTCAATAAGTGATAGCTATTATTATTGCTCCCATCCTCACTCAGAAACCAATATAATTGGTGGTCAAGCACAGGGTTAAGGAGCCAGACTCAGGTTTTAATCCAGTTCCTTTCCTTTTGATAAATGACATCTATGTGACCTTGGATGAGCTCCTTAATCTCTCTATTCTTTGGTTTCCTGATTTGTAAAATGAGCATGATAATCTAGTCTATATGGTTGTCGTGAGGGTACTAATAAATCAGTCTTGATACTCCTTTTGCTTTTTACACACCAATCAGTCTAAAATGCTAAATGAGAGCGAATGCTAGGTCTTGTCTTGGTCATGAAATGGGAGACTGTATGAAAGGTTTTTTTTTCTTTCTTAGTACTTTCCCTGAATCTAAGGTACTATTGCAGTAAAGGCGTCTGCTGAAAGGCAATGGAAGCAAAGGTTGGTCATGCCTTCAAGGCTCCTCCAGCCTGAGCTGGTCTTTCCTTTAACAGGGTCTAGACCCTCTCAAGTTCCACGGCTCCAGAAATCTCTGCAACTTCATAGACTGAAGGGAAGATGGGCTGAAACCTAAAGGGCACCTTACTGGGCACTTGTCATGTGCTTAGAAGCATACTTAGGGAGAGACATTCAGTGTGATAGAGTCCTGACTGCTCTGCAGAAGGAAGCCCAGCACGAACGAGGCATTGATAGCTGAAGGCCATGCGGAGCCAACCACTGTGATGTGGCAGCTGAGGAACTGGACCATTCATTGGGTTTTGTCCATTCAAATGAAAGGTTTGAGAGTGTAAAAGCAGACGATGCTAGTGAAACTAACAAACAATGTGTGTGTGCATGTGTGTGTGCATGTGTGTGTGTGTTTTTACATGCTTTTAGCTCTTTTTTGATACGAAATCTGAGGAATGACCTTTTAAAGACCATTTGATATATTTTTAGCTTTCTTAGGGGAAAAACTGTCATTAGAAACATGAAATATCACTACATCTGAGTTCAGTCACCTGAAGTTTGACACATTTCTCAGTCTCAGCTCTCCTAACAGAGGTAATGCGTGGGTCTACTTCTAGGCTTCATAACACTTTGTTCTTTGTCATGGAAGAAAGTATCTGAATGCTCCTTTATCTCCTCTTTATGCACATTGTGTCCCTTGTCAAGTGCCAAGATGAGGCGGAGCTTCAGCCCAGGGGTAGAATTTCCATCTCAGCTACTTATTTCCCGCATCGCCCACCTTGCCCAAGAGTTGTATGTTTGACTGAATTAGCTGTGCTTTACTTATCTGAGTCAAAATATGTCTGCAACAGGTCAACATCATAGTAAAATGTGTCTTTACACTTTCATTAACAAGCATTTCTTTAATGTGGTGCTGAATAAAAGTCTACCTTGAGAAGTCAGCCATTTTACATGCTGACAAATTCCTGGGTATATAGAAAAAAATCAGACCTGTGATGAGCTGAACTTACAAAACTGATAAAAACTGGATGATTACTTAAATTTCAAAGGAACCCTTCACTTTATTCAAAGATTCCCTTAAAAAGTAATACTAAAGTCGTACATTTACATCATGGGGGAGGCTCTGCAGATGAGATATACTTTATCTCATTCGCTTCTCTCAACATTCCTGAGAACCAATCAGGTAGTGACTACTACCTGCATGTTTTATGGATCAGAAATCATCCTTAGCACATTTGAAATGTAGTTACCTTTGCAAAAAGTCAACTCATCACCACATTAGAATGTATACTCTACTGTGAAAAACACGCCTACCTGTATTTACTTATATGTATGAATAGTTAGTGTCCTGGTTATCTCTTGCTATGTAACAAATGATCCCCAAACTTAATGGCTTAAAACATCATGTGATAATATCTCACTACATTTTTGGTGATTAGTTTGAATAGGGCTCAGCGAGATGTTTCCTCTGATCCGTGTGGAATCAGTTGAGCTCACTTGGGACACTCTGGCAGATGAGCTGGACTGAGATTCTAAGATGGCTCTTTATTTACAAATTTAGTGCCTTGGCTGGAAGCCTGATCTTGGCTGGGACTGTCAACTAGAGTGTTTACACATAGTCTCTCTAACATGGCATCAGGGTAGTTGGGGACTCAGGGACAGCGTTCCAAGACGACATAAGTGGAGGTTGTCAGTATCTTAAGCCTGGTCCAACAACTGGCCCAGCATGACTTCTGCCATACTCTGTTGATCAAAGCAATTCATAGAGCTCACTTAGATCCAAGGGGAGTGAATGTACATGCTACCTCTCTGTGGAAGATGTACCAGAGAACTGGTGGCAATCTTCAATCTGTCACAGTATATTCTTCAATATTGATTATTTACATTCTTCCTTCTGCAAAAGTACATTCACTCTCTCTGAAGAGCCCCCAAATTCTCATCTCTTGACAACATCAGGACTCAGGCACCATGGAAACCAGGGATGAGATTGAGGATCCTGTCATCCAAATCAGGTACAGGCATGAATGAGACTCTTCAGGTATATTTCTTAGAGTATGGGCCCTCTCAATCTGAAAATCTGTGAACTAAAGGAACAGGCTCTTTCCCCCAACATACAATGTTGAGATAGAGGTTAGATTCAGGCAACAGGCATTCCTGTTCAGAAATGGAGAGGGTGGGAAGCAACAGAGCAGTTCCTCTCTAGTCCAGAGCAATTCTGAAACTTGCTGGCTACGTATGTCACTCCTTGATTAGGTCTCAGTCTTGTTTCCTAAGAATTGTGCTGTGATACCATAAAATAATATAAATAATTATTTAATTGTAATAATTAAACCTCATCTTTCTCACGTGAGATTGCTTATATGTGGAATCTAAAAAAAAACACAAACAAATACAAAACAGAAACAGACTCATAGACATAGAATACAAACTTGTGGTTGCCAGGGGGACGGGGAACAGGAAGGGACTGGGATTTCAAAATGTAGAATAGATAAACAAGATTGTACTGTGTAGCACAGGGAAATATATACAGGATCTTGTGGTGGCTCACAGCGGAAGAGAATGTGACAATGAATGTATGTATGTTCATGTATAACTGAAAAATTGTGCTCTACACTGGAATTTGACACAACATTGTAAAATGACTATAACTCAATGAAAAAATGTTTAAAAACAACAACAACAACAACAAAAACAAACAAACAAACAAAAACCTCATCTTTCTCTACCCATATTCTATCACATGCCTAAAGTAAATCATTTGACATTCCTTTTGGAAATCCAAAACTAGCCCAATCTAGCACATGAGGTCTGTTTTCTATTTTGTACAGCACCACAGGCAACAGCGTTGCCAAAGTTTCTGCTGCTTCTTAACCAGGGGCACTTTCTCTCCAGCCTCCGAGAGCCATCACTGGGCTGTCTTCCAAGCTTTCACCAGCAGTGTCCTTCAGGTCCTCCCTCTTTCACTGACAGCGTCCTCAAGGTCTTTCCAGTTCTGCCCATTGTCTGGTACCCACAGAGCTGCTATGTGTTTTTGGGTTTTGTTACAGCAGCACTGTACTGCCAGGTATCATATTCTGATCAACCCAAAACTCAGTAGCTAAAAATAGCAACCATTTTCGTTAGATCAGGATTGTATCACTCAGGAATCCAAGCATGGCTCAGTTTGGCAATGTTTTAGCTCTGTGTGGAATTGAGTGAGGTCACTCAGTGGTCTTCACCTGGTGAATGGGCTTGTCTGGAGGGTTCAGGAGGGCCTTGCTCACAGCTCACAGGACAGTCTAGAGGGCAGTTTTGCCTGGAAGGTGGGGCTCAGCTTGGACTACTGGCTGGAGTATTGACTGCATTGCTCTCTAGCATGGTGGCTTCAAGGCAGTAGGACTTCTTACCAACTGACCCAGGATTCCCAGAGAGAGCGTTCTAAGAGACAGGAAGTGAGAGTCACCATTTTCTCAAGTTCTGAGCCTGCAGTCTGGTCCATTTTCACTTCTATATTCTATTGGCCAAATGGTCACAGATTCAAGGGCTTGGGATGTACACCCAACCTCTCCCTGAGAGGAATGTCAAAAATTTTAGTACTGCAGAAAAATAGTGTTTTGGTTTTTATTTTGAACTATTTACTGGGCTGACTGACTCAGTGGATTAACTCAGTATTAGGAATTAGACATTCAAGGCCCTGCTTCAATTTCTCCCATTACTTAGCTATGTTTGAGGTGATGTAAATCATCTTTGGGTTTTGGTTTCCATTGTGGACAGAATGGAGATGATGATAACTGTTGGCATCCACTAACTCAAGATGTGTCTGCTTAAAAAAAGAAATCAGTATTCAAAAAAGTACTCTCTAAAGTACTCTAGGGAGTAGAATAATAAATTATTATAACTAACTGGACCACTACAAATTCATCAAATTTTTTTATTAAGAGAGAAAATGGGGTCTTGGTATTGTGTAGAACTAATAGACCACATAGGAACTCTGGTACACACACAACACTCACACCTCAAACACATAATTCAATGTTAGAACATATTTTGTTCTGTCTTCCCTGTGTGCCAGGCAATATACATTTTCCCATTGAATCTTTGCAACATTGCTTTGAGGTAGGTGCTATTATTAACATCTTAATCAGGCTTTCTGAAACATTTTTGTTCTGGAGTTTAAATTCTAACACATCTTTTGCATATTTATACATAATACATCTTAAAAGAATCTAATGAAAACTTTAGTTGAGTCTGTAGGGGTTTTGTTTAAATTCTATGGAAATCTTCCCTTTTCATATTATACACATATTCTTGCAAAATGAGATAAAAGCAGATTTATGAAGATATCAAAATGATATAACTAAGGGGAGAGAAAAAAATATAAGAGGTGAAAGAATTAGCAGAAGCTAGTTTTACTTACAGAAGCCAGAAGGAAGATGAGGGGGATGTTACTCCAGGAGGGAGGTGTGCTGGGCTCCTGGCCCTGCTATGCTGTTAACTAAGAACTAGGTGTGCAATCCTGAGAAGTTTCTTCCCTCTTCTAGACCAAAGTTTCCATTTGTGTCAAGTGAGAGGATGGAAATCTAAAATCCATCTCAACTTTGACATTCTCTTATCACACCAAGAGGATGAAATGCTAAATACACATAGATACACCTGCCTATTAAGAAAGTGAAATTGCAGACTGGGAGATAAATTTAGAAAAAGAAAAGAAAAAAGAAAAACACAACAGGATGTATGGAATTCTGACCTGGTATATTATAAGTAGTAGAATGGCCATAAATACTGAAAAAAAAAAAATCAGCAGACAAGGAGGGAAGTCAAGATAAAAAATATAATACTGAGTTCAGCTATCAAGAAGATAATTTGCAAAAATATGTTTTATTTACTCTTTCAACAAATGTGTCCTGAGCATCCTCTGTGCCAGGACCTATCCTAGGTACTTAGAGTACAGCAGTTAAACCATCCTTGCCCTCCTGGAGCTTATATTCTCTGTTGGGTTTTACAGCAAAGTGTGTTACAGCTTAATGTTACAGCTCAGTGTTACAGCAACCTGGGTCCTGTCAAGAGACCAAGCAGCACTCAGAGGGTTGGAGAACTCAGGTTTATTATGCCAGCAGGGCCAGAGGAGTTAACAGTCCAAGCTCTGGACCCCATTTGTAGGGCTTTTATAGGCTGCCAGTCAAGACTTTGCAACATTTTGCAACATCACACTCAGACTAGGTGTTAGAAATGGACCAATCAGGGGTGAGATTTGGGAACCAATAGAATCTTAGGGGTAAGTTCCACTTTCCTAGAAGCAAGCCATTTTACAGAGGCACAAAAGCAAGATAATACTGCCTGACCAGGGAACTGGATGGCACTGGCAGGAAAGTAGTGGCCCTGCCTGTGCGTCCTGCCAGTCTTTTCATGGGGCTTCCCACCTCAGGGGGCTACAGGCAATAAATAAATTAAGTAGAATATTTGGTCTGTTAGATAATCATGCCTAGAAGAAGAATAAAGTGGGGAAAGAGGGTTGATCATTCTGGGTGGGGTTTGCAGCATCAGAGAGGCTGGTCTGGGGAAAGGCACACCCAGGAAAGATCTGAAGGAGGTCAGCAGATGAGATGCAGTGACTTTGCTTCCTACTTCACAGACAGAATGAAAGCACTCAAAAGAGCATTCTAGGCAGAGAGGGTAGGATGTGCAGAGATGCTGAGATGGAAGCCGGCCTGATATGTTCAAAGACTAACAAGGAAGTCAGTATAGCTGGAATGGAGTAAATAAAAAAGAGAAAACTGGGAGGAGTGATCAGAAGAAAGACTCTGGGAAGATATTGAGTAGAAAGTGCCTTCTGGCCTGTTTTAATGAAATACCCTTATTGCTATGTAGAGAACAGACTAAAAAAAGATCAAGGACAGAAAAAGGAGGAACAGTTAAGAGGCTGCTGCACTAATGCAGGCAAGAGATGATGGTGCCTCAGACCAGAACGGTAGCAGCAGAAGCTCCATCCAGTGATGGATTCTGGATATATTCTGAAGGTCAATGAACAGAATTTGCTGGATGGTTAGGATGTCGGGTATGAGAAAAGAGGAGTCAAGGAAACTTGAAGGGGTTTTGACTTGAACCGAGTTGCCAGTGGCTGAGATGGAAAGATTGTGAGAGGAACAGTTTTGATGGTGCTGATGGGGCTATTAGGAGTTTAGTGTTAAACGTGTCAAATGTTAGGTGCCTGATAGTTGTTTCATGTGTCATTGATACATGGGTGTGGATTTCAGGGGACAGAGACAGGTTGGAAGTATAAGCGCATTAGAGCCATGAGTTTGGATCAGGTTCTCAATAGAGTAAGCACAGACAGAAAACAGACAGGGTCCCAGGACCGGGCCTGGAGACTCCAAGGCAGAGATGAAGAGAAACATCAAACAAAGAGGAGTGATCAGAGCAGTAGGAATAAAACCAAACAAGCAGAGAATCTTGGAAGCCTAATGAAGAAAAAGTATTTCAAAGAGGAGACAGGGATTGTGCCCAATGTTAATGATTGGCTGAGTAAGATGAGGACTGAGAAATGACCACTGGCTTGGCAAAGTAGAGGTCTTTAGGACTTTGATAAGAGCCATATTTGCAGAGAGATGCAGGCAAAAGCTTGACTGGAGTAGGTTCAAGAAAGAACAGGAAGAGAGAATTGGAGACAGGGAATATAGACACTGTTTCAAAGAGTTTTGTTATAATGGGATTGTGAGAGAGGGGAATAAATAGAGGAGGATTGTGGTAAAGAGAGTTTTTAAAGAAGATATGAACAAAGGACATGATTCAATGTTGAAGAGACTGATCAAATAGGAAAAAAGCCATAATGCAGAAGAGAGAAGAGAAAATTGCCGAAGCAATGCCTTTTAGTAGGTGGGTGGGATAGGATCCAGTGGCAAGTGAAAGGTCAGTGTTGGGGAGAAGGTTGAGTAAACGGACACAGATGGAGGTGGGAGGGCAGATGTGGTGGTGGAAGCTGAGTGAGGTTCTCCTGAGGGCTGTCATTTTCTCAGTGAACGAGAATAAAAATCAACGTCCCAGAGAGAGGATAACAACAGTGTCTGTAGAGCTGAAGAGAGAGGAGTAGGTATGAAACAATTGTACAGAGAGGGAGAATTGCTGGACTATGAAAATAATGGTATAATTACTGGAAGATATTAAGGACACATCTGAGGGGAATATAGAACCCTTTGGTTTCCTGGAATTGCACATGGCTGGTCCTTTGCAAAGTGGTATCTTCACAGTGAGATATTTCTTGGAGTGTCAACTGAGAGGAGAGGAGAGGACCTGGAAATAAATAAGTGTCCTAAGATGCAGCTGACAGAACAAAACCACTTCTTCTAGAACACCACTGATAGTTCTCAGGGGTTTCTTTCCTTAACCTTCTTCTGCATTCCTCTCCCTGCCAATCCCCATCTTTATTTGTGCTGAGATACAGCTAGATTGATCATGTATGGGTTTCAGGGGGCAGAACCACTTCCTGTATCTGATGGATTTCTTCTACTTTTGCATTGGTCAGCTTTTCCTGTGTTAGTCACTGGTAACAAATAATTCCCAGTTCTCAATGGCTTATAATAATCAGGAGGTGTTTCTCTCTCTTGTTACAAGTTGGCTATAGGCAGTTGCAGCTATGTTCCACATATCTTCATCCTGGAATTGAAGCCAAAAGAGGAGTCCATATTTTAGATCATGCTGTTCTCAAGGCAGAGCGGTAGGTAGCTCTCTAAGCTTCTGCATGGAAGTGGTCATTGTCATGTTTGCTCACAGTTCATTGTCCCACACAAGTCACATAGCCAAGCTTGATGTCAGTGGGAAAAGGGAAGTGTAAGCTTCTTTTAGGGAGGAAAAAATAATTTAAAACAATCATCTAATTTTCCACTGTGGCAGAAGGACTCCTTTTCAACCAACACAATGGGTCAAATTATATCTTTCCAAAGAAAATTGACATTTAACCCCCAAGGAGTAGCCTCAGGGTGGTTAGACACTTGGTATGAATTCCTGACTATAATTTCATGTCTGGCCCTGTGGGTTAGATTATTTAACTGTAGAATTTCAGAAATATCTTACCTTTTAGGGAGGCAGGTTAGGCATTTCATCACAGACATTAAAGTATTATAATATTAAGAGCAATTATGCCAAGTTTTATAAAATGCATGTTATAAACTGAGAGAGTCCCATCCAGACCTGCCTTTTGAGACTATCTTAAGTTCCATGATCAATGTTATGATAATATAAATATGATAGAATAGAGAAAAGAATTCTGCTGGCAACTCAGTAAAATAAAAATCCAGGTATGGTGGTGTAGAGAATTCCTTCTGCCTTCCTTGTCTAGAAGGAGGAACTTTATAACTTGACGGAGCGCTGAGAGACTTCTCTAAGATAGTATACAACCGAAGCCTCTGACTCAAGACTTCCCGTGCCAAGTGTGGAGCCCTGCGTGGAGCAGTGGGTTGTTCTAAGCGACTGTCTAGCCCTGACCTCACAGAGATGAGAAACTCGAGACCAGCCGTGAAGGTATCAAGGCTGACACGGATGCCTGGGATAGTGGTTTAGTTTCATGTTTTCTCCGTTAACACAAAGGGAATCAGGATCTGGTGCTCTTTACTTTCATGTTAGTGAGCCTTTTCCTCTTTGTTTATGGATATGTGATTCTGACGGCTGACAGAGGACATTCCAAGAGCTTCGCTAGAGCCCAAATCCTGCACTGCTGTGGGACCTTCTCCTGGTGTGTTTGTCCAGGGACCCAGCTCTGGAGAGAACACTCAGGTCGTACATTCCCAGTTGTAGCTCACGTCCCATCAGCTCACCACTGGTGTCCTCATGAGGGTGTTTTTCTTTCTCCTGGTTTTAGTTTTTCTCTCTAGTCCATCTCAACCTCCCACTGCAGTGACTATAAAGTCCATGAAGGGGACTGGGTAGCTGTCCCACGAGACCACTGTAGGTTTATTTTTAGTACAGGCAGTTTGGAAAAATTACTTCCCCTTGTTGACTGCGCCAGGACTGTCTTAGCTCTGCCTTGGAACTCTGGACTTCTCACATGGGATTGAGACTGAGCAGGTGAGCCAGGCCTCCATCTTCAAGATCGTAATTGCATTACGATGAGGATGAAAGATTCGCCGAGAGTTACCCAGACATCCGATTGTAAGAGTTTTTCCTTGGTCTGTTGCTCTCAGAGCTGTAAGATGTTTAACTGTGTAAAACTGCAAGTTAGTCTGACTAAATTGGACAGCTTGCAGGTAAAAACCCCACTCCCTAAATCCCAATTGATCCCCTGAGCCATCCATACTCCTTAAAAGTGTTATTATTGCCATCAAGCTACATGCTCAAAAATTATTTCTCTTGGGAACGCACACCTAACCCAGACAAAAAGATTACAATTTTTTTTTTCACTCACTCAATACCCTTTGTCCCAGCTTTCTTGTTTGTTTCCTTTTTCCTCACCTTATGTCTCATTCAAAATGATGTTGAAATGTTATGATCTCTGTCGTCCCCCGTCTACTATTAGGCTGAACCATATGAAACTGCCAATATTCAGCTGTTTCTGACCACAAGTGTGGCAATTTCATATGGTTCACTCTAACTCAATTGGAATGAGATAGTAAATTGTGAAAATCCTCATAAAGAAAAATGCAGATTATTGACCAAATCAATGGCAACTCAGTGGTAGTATGTAATAGAGCTGAATGTGTATCCAAGCTTCATTACAATCCTTTGTGAGATGAAAGCTAAATAGCATATTAAATGAGAATTTTACTTTGGAAGAAAATTTCAAGTTCTGATAGCAAAAGACAAAACAAAACAAAAACCCAAAAAAGAAAAAAGTGTAACTGAGATGCACACATAATATATATTAATGTGCCAAGATTCTCTGTGTGCAACGGCCATGATCGCTACTTGGCGTGTGCAACTTGCTCGGGTCTTTAGAAAACTGGCTCTTTACGCATGTTCTCTCTCTCTCTTTCTTTCTCCCCTCTCCTCCTCCCTCCCCAGCCTTTCACGGTCAGACTTCTGAGGAAAGCAGTCTACACCCTCTTTCCCCATATGCTCCTCCTGACTCATTGTGTAACACACTGTAATCTGGTTTCTGTCCCCGACACTCCACTAAAACTATTTTTGCCGAGGTCGTGAATGACCTCTGATTGGCAAATTCAATAGAAGCTTTTCTGTCTTTATCTTACTTAACTTCCCTGTTGCATGTGACAGGATGAGCCAAGATTTGCTTCTTAATATTTCGTCTCTTCCCTGACTTTCGTGGTCTCTCTTTCTCTCCATTGTGTCTCAGGACTGACCTTACTGCAGGCACCGGAAGCTACTCAGCCATGTTGGTGAATAAATGAAAGAACGAATTAATGTAAGAGCAGCATTTTTAATTATTAGGCATTGCCGATAATTAATCTCATCCCCACTTCCAGCAACATTTCTACCCCACCCACTGCCGCTTATATTTTTAGTAATGTCCTGCTTGCAGGGTGCCACATTCTCCATTTTTCCATCTCAGAAATCCTACGAGATAGTTGAGGGCAAGGCAGGCAAGACTGGGGAGGCATCTCCCTCCTTTACACAGGACTTCCTCCAGTTCTGAGCATTATACATACGTTGGCTCATCAGTCATTTCTTTCATTTTAAAAATTTTTAATTAAACTTTTTCTCTGTTTTTTTTTTTTTTTTGGGTGGGAGATAATTAGGTTTGTTTGTTTATTTATTTGTTTATTTTTATTTAACGGAGGTTCTGGGGATCCAACACATGACCTCATGCATGCTGAGCATGCACTCTACCACTGAGCCGCACCCTCCCCACTTCAGTGATTTTTTTTTTAAGTAACTCCTAACTCTTAGGAAAAAAGATTCATGTCCTTTCTCTTTTCTCTCCAGGATGTATCATTTAGAGATCCAATAAAGTGTATCCACAAAGAGGCACTTGTTGCTTGGTGATACATCTGGCTTGACAGAAAGACAGGGAGAAAACCCAAGGTTAACCACTACATATAAAAATAGATTAAAAAAAATCTTCTATATAGCACAGGGAACTGTATTCAATGTCTTGTAATAACCTTTAATGAAAAAGTATATGAAAATAAATATCTGTATGTATATATATATATATATGCAGGACTGGGACACTGTGCTGTACACCAGACATTGACACATTGTAACTGACTATACTTCAATTAAAAAAGATAGAAGGAGAAAACCCCACACAAGACTCCTGGAGAACAAAAGAAATGCGCCAACAGAAAATGTGCCCCACGCACACACACTTTATGCATGTTTAATTTTTGTTGTTTTGGTTGGAAAACAGCTGCAGGTGGCCTCTAATTATAACCCCATTTTCACAAATATCAACTGTCATATTTAATCTGTTATCGTCACCATATAGCCTACTGTTCCAGCACATTTCTTTCATTACAAATTTAGTAGCAGAGTTTCGAATGCTCAAGCTAACATTCTGGCTAGTCAATTAATGCATTATTTACAAGTTAAATGTTATTAAAAACAGGTTCTTAATTTGCTAATGATTTAGTAGACCCAAGGCGATATTCCAATTTTTTTTCTTTAATTGAAAATGGAAGAACATTTAGAACAGTTGGGGCGGGGAAGAGTGTCAGGGCTATTCTGGTCTCCCTCATTATTTTTCTGAGTTTCTTTTCTGCTGTCTTCTTTACTGTGTATTGTTTGGGATGCGCATGCTCACCAATGGTGGCATGAGTGAGAAGAAAGACGCAAGAAAATTAAAAACAGCCCAAATACTGTTGTGAGTGGGGTTTGTAAAACTCACCAGGCAGTTTGGAATGACTCAGTGCACGTGTTCTCCATACAGTTCGGCATACTTTGATTTACAGTGCCATTGCAGCAGCGCAGCAGGTTACGGAGGTTAGAAGTCACGGAAATTAAACGTTATTAGCATCCCACTGTTGTCAGGCTACACAAACAGAATATATGTTTTTTCAAATACACTTTGAAAAATTAAGAGTCACTAAGGCTCAGAGACCTCAGAATCATCGCCACAATCTGGATTTTGTTCTTTGTTTTAGTTTTTTTCCTTCTTTTTCATTTGATCTGGACCATGTTCTGAATCCCCATCTTTCATGTTCCATAATTCCATGACATGCTGCTTATTTACGAAAGATAACATGGGGTAAGCTCTTTGATGACCGAGGATTCCGGCTCCGTGAAGCCGGTTACCCCATCTTGATGGCTTTCTCTCCAGCTGTCTTCTTGCCTCAGAGTCACCCCCGTTCTCCGCCCCTCCTCTCTCCCATCCTCTCGTACCTTTTATAACCTAACCAAGATCCATCTTTGTAATGGACTCTGTTAAAATGAAGTCTAGCCATGACAGTTGTCCCCATCCCTGCATCCTTACAGTTTGTAGTGTCTGTATCACAGTCACTCACTCAAAGGTACATTACCCTGGATTGACGAGCGATAGAGTCAGAGGGACCTGCCATTTATGGGTGGTGTAGTTTCCAGGGGAAAATTATTTTTGTTATAAAAATCTTTTATCTAAGCCTCACTTTTCTCGTAAATGGAGATAAAAACCCTTATTTAATGTTGTGAGTGAGAACGGGTGAGATCATGTATGGGAAGAACCTAGTTAAATGGTAGACGTCAATACATGGCAGCTCTGGTTGCTGTGATGAAATAAGATAATTTACACAAACCGCCCCTCATGGTGCCTAGCTCATGTTCGGCACTCAATAAAGTTTTGTTCCCTTTGGTCCAATGAATAGATCATAAGCATTTCATGTTTTCGTTTCCACTTAGGGTAAAGCTTTCTCAAGGGCAAGGACTACATTTTTTTTTTCCTCCAAACTCTTCAGTTTGTGTAGATGAGTGCTCCATCCTCTGTGTTTTGGAAGATATTCGTGGACCTCTCAGGAAATCCCGGCAGAACGGAGTGCCCGCTGCCCACACCGCGACCCAGGGGACGGGCTCCTTTGTCGGTTCTTCCTCACTTCTTGCCTCCTGTTCCTTCCACTCCTGGGATCACCTTCTAAATGGACTGCAGGCATCAGAGCTATTGTCCCCCACTCTCCTTTCTGGGGAACCCCACCTAAGTGAGGAAAAGACTCAAATGACAGAGAAAGACAATGAATTACACAGTGTGCAGAATAGTAGAAGAAACTTCAGAGTTGCCCAAGGCAGCTAAGAAGGGAGAATGTTGATAGAATAAAGCCGAGGATGAAATTCATTCATTCATTATTTGAAAAATATATATTGAGCATTTAGTGTGTCCCACACACTCTTAGGTGATGGTGATCAAAAAAGATAAGGTCTTTCTGCCCCCATGACACTTACACTCTGGTGAAGGAATTTGCAATAAATAAACAAATTGACGTGGAAATCACGCCAGGGAGTGAGAAGTGCTTTGGAGACAAAAAAGGCCAGGTAAGAGTTAGACTGTGTGCTGGAGAGGCTGCTGTTTTAGACAGGCTGATCCATTTAAAGTGAATCACGGCCCATTTGGGAAGGTGATGTTTGAACAGAAACCTCTCTAAAGTGAGGGTGACCTACCTTTTGTCCACGGCTTACTGTCTTCTGGAGTAGAAGCAGAAAAAAAACTGCTTTCTAGCCTGGGGATGAGGTAATAAGACAGGATCAAAATCCTGCTGGTAAGAAAAAATGGGGTGCAGAGATTTCCCAGGGTGCAATTTTCCAAGCAGAGAGCTTGAAAGGGCCCTAAAGAGCAGAGCTGGCCCACAGCTCCCGTGCCAGCCCTTCCTTTAGGGACTCCTGCGGGGCCTTCTTCGTCCTTTCATCTGCTGTCCTGTTTCTCCTGAGCAGTGTGTCTTTCTCTTCAATTTCTCAGCCAGAAGAGAATGCCTTTATTTATATAAAATCTAGTGTCTATACAGAGCATACTTTTCTCACTTAATTCCCTCTCACCTTTGTCCATTGAGGACTTTCATCCTTGTTTTATAGATGAGGAAACTGGAACTTGGGGGCTTTGCTTTGGGACCACCCAGCTGTGTTAGAGATCGGACTCACACTTAGTCTTTGGGCTCCAATCCTACATTCATTTTAGCGCTGAGTTGATGGGCCTCTTAGTGAATTTCACCCCTTCCCCTCGCCTCCACTGACCCCTGCCCACGGCAGCTGCTTGTGTGGGCTGATGACCGCCTCCTTCTCTGGGAGCCCAGCATTCCGACTCTCCATCTGTGGGTGCAGGATCGGACCTCAGCAAAGCCAGATGCTCAGGACAGGAACGCCTGGGGACCACTCTATCCAGAGATTCTGTCTCGGGGAGGGAGGGTGCAGCTCAGTGGTAGAGTGTGTGCTTAGTGTGCACAAGGTCCTGGGTTCAACCCCCAGCACCTCCATTTAAGAAAGAAAGAAACCTAATTATCTCCCCCCAGCAAAAAAAGAAAAAAGAAAAAAAAAAAAGATTCTGTCTTCAATATTCTAACTTAGTCCAAGTGCTGTACTATGATTGTGTTTTCTCACTTCCACTTTGACATCAAGGATTTTTTTGTGTATGGGTGAGGGGAGGAGGTAATTAGGTTTATTTATTTATTTTTAGAGGAGGTGCTGGGGATTGAACCCAGGACCTTGTGCATGCTAGGCATGTTTTCTACCACCTAAGCTATCCCCACCCCTCTAAGACACCAAGAATATTTTTTACAAGTAATTTAAAAAATTTTTTAATTAAAAATTATTTTATTTTTTAATTTATTTTTAATTGAAGTATAGTCAGCTTACAATGTGTTAGTCTCTTGTACAGCATAGTGATTTAGTTATATACATATATATTCTTTTTCATGTTCTTTTTCATTATTGTTACTACAAGGTATTGAATATAGTGTCCTGTGCTGTACAGCAGGATCTTGCTGTTCCTTTTACAAGTAATCATTTTGAAGTATACGTTGGGATAGCTGATCCATAATGCTCCTCTTTTTGAGAAAACATGAGGTCAAATTGGACATAATTGCTCCCGGATCCATCCCTCTCTGACTGGCGGACCACCTCTTTTTTCCTTCCAGGAGACCCCTCTTGATTCTGAGTCTGAAAGACTCAGTCCCTCAGTGATGGATCCTCTAACTTGTTGTGAACACACAGACGGTCCCTCTGTGGGGTGAACTCTGCCTTGCGGTTTATGGCATCAGTCTGAGTGGGACTTCGAGGTGCTGTTGGAAACTGTAGATTTTTTAAAGTTTAAAACCCTATGTTCGATGTCAGCATCTCAGAGAATATATGGGAAACTACTGCACTTTTAAGGAGACTGCTCTTAAAATGTTAGAAATTCAAGATGATGAATGGCCACTTAAGGCCATTTCCTCTGGCATACAGGTTGACAATGCTAAGCACTCTTTAAAGGTTCTTTTTGGTGTACAGACACTCCAACAAGTATTTTTTAATCCTTACAATAATTCTGCGTGAGGTCAGTGTTTTCCCAATTCCCATTTATGCTTCAGCAGCACTTCCTACTTCTTCAAAATAGTTTCCTCACTTGTAATTATTTAACAACTTAGTTGTTGTAACTATTTGTTCAATACGCAGGAGTCAGAAAGGCACGCTCTGGAACCGGGCAGACCTTGTTATGATTCCCCGCTTCTGAAAGCCGTGTGCCCAGTGACCCTGGGAAGGTGTCTTAATACCTCCCTGCCTCAGTTTCCTCATCTGTAAAATTTGATCAACAACATTGTTATTAATATTGGTCTCATACGGTTGTCCTGAGTTTTAAAAGTGATCGTATGGACAGGGTTTAGTACAGTGTCTGGCATCCTGTAAGCATTCCATGACTGTTAGCAGTTATGGTTATTATTGTTCTTATTCTATAAGAAGTAGGTGGCCATCTGTCATGTTTTGCAAGGGACAGTCCTCATTTGTCTGTCGTCCTGCTGTAACTATTAATATAGTCCCCTTTGCTTTCAAAACTGTCTAGTTTGGGAACTATATTCAATATCTTGTAATAGCCTATAATGAAAAAGAATATGAAAATAAATATATGTATGTGTATCACTGAATCACTATGCTGTACACCAGAAATTAACACAACATTGAAAACTGACTACGCTTACAATAAAAAACAAAACAAAACAAAAAATAAACGCTACACCCCAATGAGAGATATTCTACAGAGATCCTTTCTTTTCTAATAAGACAATTATTCTTATGGCATTAAAAAAAGTGTCCAGTTTGGAAAAACTATTGAAGTAGAGAACTGAGTGTGGTTGCCTGGGTGAGGGAAGTAAAAGTGGGAAAATCTGAATACATGGGTTGCTTCAACGTCTGTATCTTTTTTGTGATATTTTCTACTATTGCTTTGCAAGGTGTTACCGTTGGGGAAAACTGGGTAGGGGGCACACAGGATCTCTCTGTGTTATTGCTTACAACTCCATGGGAATCTACAAGAATTCCCACATAAAATTTATATTAAAAGAAGAAGAAGCAGTAAAAGAAGTCTCAGTTTGAAAGGTGAATAGTAGCTTGGTCATCTGAGAACCAGTGCCCACTGTCCCACCAGGACACGGCCGCCTTCTGTGAAAAGAATTGCCATTGGTTTCCTCTATTTCCTTTACCTGGTTTAATGTTTCTTCTTTTAACAGCTATTTATTGAAGTGCCTACTAGATGCCAGCCTTGTTTCGATAAGCAAGTTCCTTGTGAAACATACATTCTACTGGTGGAAATAAATAATAAACCAAAAATATGATAGATGAATTATTTATTATTTGGGGAATTATCATGTGATGGAGAAAAGACATAGAACAGACATATTGGTCAGGGGTCTTCAGAGAAATAGATCCAACTGGATATATGTAAATACTAGTTCTAAGAAACAGGCTCATGTGATTATGGAGACCTGCAGCTGGCAAGCTGGAGACCTAGGGAAGTATGGTTCCAGACCAGGTCTGAAGGCCTGAGAACCAGGAGAGAGACAATGGCATAAGTTCCACTCTGAAGGCTGACAGGCTCAAGAACCAAAAAGACCCAATGATACGGTTCAAGTTGGAAGGCAGGCAAAATCTCATGTCCCCGTTTGAAGGTGGTCTGGCACCTTTTGCTCTAGAGAAAGTCAGCTTCTTTGTTCCATTCGGGTCTTTGACTGATTGGATGAAGCCCACCTGCATTAGGAAGGGCAATCTGCTTTACTCAGTCTACTGACTCAAGTATTAATCTCATCCCCAATCACCTTCACACCCAGAATGATGCTTGAACAAATATCTGGCCACTTCAGGGCCCAGGCAAGATGGCACATAAAATGGACCATCGCATCAGGGCAAAAGAAAACGGATACTGGGTGGTGGTTGGAATTTGAAACAGAGTGGTCATATAGCTTTGTTGAGAAATGGATATATGAGCAAAGACTTGAAAGAGGTAAGCCAGTTATTGGCTTTTTGCTCATCTGCCCCGATCAGAATAAAGCTTTATAAGTCAAGAACTTTCATTTTTTATTTGTTATATTTCCAATGCCTGGTGATTATCAGGTCCTCAAAAGTATTTATTGGGTGAGTGAGTGAGTGACTGAGGATGAGAACTGTGGATTGTGGGCAGTTTGGTCTCCTGTCTGAGCTCGGTGTGTGACATACCCTAGATAATCCACAAGCTTGGGTTTTCCTTGATTTCTCTAACTGTTTATAAGCTAATAAGCATCACTGTGGACGTGGGCGTTCTTGTTTTGTTTGATATTGTGTCCCCAGAGCTTCAGCACTTCGAACAGTGCCTGGATCATACACAGTAGTTACTCAATAGCTGTTATTACTGACTATGGGCTCAGATAAGGAGACTGAGGCTCAGAAGTGTGAGATGTCTTGACTACAGTCTCATGGCCAGGAAGCAGCAGGGCTGGGACCTTTACTCTGGTTTTTTGTTTTTGTTTGTTTTTTTAACTCTCAAATCACAGCATTCATTGCTACCACATTGTTTTTAAAATTGTCCTGGGGTCCCTCCTTTGGCCACAGCCTTTCTACCACCTGCCTGGCTTGTCCCTTACTTGCCCACATTGGGCCATGTTGCGAGGTCTCCTCGAGTGACAGGTGGGCAGGTGATGCTGCCCTGTCAGCGCACACACCTCCCAGAGGACAGTCATCTCTTCCAGGTACCAGAGGGTCAGGTACCCCCCAAGTTAACACAAGTGGAAGGTAATACAACCGTTTGGCGACTATTGACTTTGTCAGACAATAGCACAGTTTAGTTTGAAAGACTCCACTGGGAAGTTGCAGACTTTTAAAACTAATTTGGTGTTTATTCAACTTTGCAATCACTTCTATGTACTATCTGTGTTTCACACACCGTGAAACGGCACTACACTGTGCAATTGAATTAGTTGTACAGTGACTCAAAGGCATTAAACAATGACTTTGATATTTTAAGTACTGACTAGGAGGGATTTTTAATTCCTTCCTTATAATGAAAGCCACAAAAAAACCCAGTTACACAACCCTGGAACACTTATTGTCTTTTCTATTCTGGGTGGACCCCACTGAGACAGAGAAAAAAATCTCTGAGCATTTAGTTTGCTTAATGGCAGAAGAAAAATTAAACAAGCATAGACGTGCAACCTTAATGACACCCAGCCACACTGGAATAACAGTTGCCAGCTTCTAAAACCTGTTATTTAATATAATGGGTAAATCTTGTGGGAGCTTTTCAGGTGCTGCTGAGTCTGAAAAAACAGCTATTTTGTGAGGAGGGGAAGGGCGGGGGCAGGACACGAGCCCTGCTGGTTCGCATGCGCTTGGGAGAGGGGGTTCTCAGGGCGCCATCCGAGGAGGACAGGTGTGGGTCATGTACAGCGCCGGCTGGACAGTGCCTGGAAGCTGTGGCCCTTCTGAAAAGAAAAACCACGGCTTTGCGGGGCACCACTGCTATCAGCTCTGCCGGGGACAATACGGGACTTTTCACCCAGAACCTTTCTGAAGATGGCACTGACAAAAAGGAAGAAGGGGGAGGAGAAAGAAGCCCAAACAAAAACCACAGCCAGTGAGTTAACGCCGGGAAACTACAAGCATTAGCTGGTAATAGTTGAGGGCAAAGCCCCTAAGTGATGATTCACATCTGACAATAAATAGATGAATAGCTGTTGAAAGCTTGTTTGATTTTCACAAAGAGGTTTAAACAAACATTCGTTTGTTCATTAGTCTTAAGCAACACTTTTATGGCAGGGGCTGCATTAAACCTAACATATGTCTTCGACCAGCATAGCTGGTGGTTTTAGAGATGAAGACACAAGGCCATGCCTACCGTTCACGAGGAGCGGCCTTGAACTGCCTGTAATGGAGTGAGATACGGTTATTATGCGTTAATGCCGTGAATCTGCATCCAACCAGAGGAGACAAACAGGCGGGGATGGGGGCCGCGTCTTTGGAGATAAAGACGGAGAGGGCTGCGTCCTGCACTGGGTACCCGGCTCACATAAACTCATTTTGTTGCTGTTGTTTTTTGTGGCATCATTTTAAAATACGCTAGTGGTTCAGCTCTGTTCCCTGAGGTAATTTATGCTAACCTGGCATTCCCACCCCGTAAGTTCCCCGCTTAGGGCAGGCTCTGCCTGGGCGGCAGGTCGGGCCAGGTGACTGAGCAACGGCCGCTTCGAACTTTTTAGGGTAATTGCCTCTGTAACTTGCTGCGTCCAGGCCCCGTCAGGACATCTCTAATTGTCATTGTCGCTTTGATTCCCTCTTCCCCTCCGCCTCCTTTGCCCCGCTGCCCTGCTGGAGGCCTCTCTTTGGTGACGCAGGGTGGCTTTGGCCTTTCATCTCCTGGAGCACCTGGATTTTGTCAGCGTTAAAGCTCATGACAACGCGATGTCGCCCCCGATGGGGCCCAGGGGGTGAGGGTTTGGCTGAGCAATAACTGCCCCAGCCCAGCCTCCGTCCTTGCTCAAGAAACCACCATTGTGAGAAGGCAAGTCAGGATGATGAGGATGGGTTAAAATGAAGAGTAAGTGACCATAAGACCAATTGTCCTAAGGTTTTTTGTTTGTTTTCACAAAAGGCTGGATTGGTTGCTGGTGGCTCCTAGGACGGTGAGAGCCGTTTCAGGAGCATCCTTGTTCAGCCTCTCCCCTCGTGTGTGGGCGTGGAGGCTCGGTAGGAAGGACGTCCTTGGACTGTGTACTAGACTCATGGCCAGGAACTTCTGCTGAGCTGTCTCTACATTTGGGGATTTTTTTCATCAAACTGCATCATAAAATATGTTAAATACTCAGCTCCTCAATCCAATTCATTAATTATCTTGCTTAAAATATACTTCAAATATATCACACTTGACATCATATGTCACCAATAGTAGAGGGAAATGATAACACTTAAAACCAATAAATGTTTTAAATTTATTTTACTTATTATGGCTGTCATAATATTTTGACACGGAGGGCTGCCACGTCAACACCGCTGTTATCACGATGTAGAGAAATGGCCCTGAACCGTCTCACCTTTCGTGGTGCTGTTTCAGGGTAAAGTGGGCCCAGGGGGAAAATACAGCTAAAATCTCCCAGGAAGCGTCTGCTTATGGAATTAACACAGGTCATCACTGAATCAAGAGCCGGAGCTCAAGACAAAAGCTGGGTGGACGTCCTCACTCCAATCTGCTACTTTGTCCTAGTGGATTCAGAAACAATCAGAGCTAAAATGGAGTGTGTTCTATGTGCCAGACCTTATGCAGAGTGTTTCGTGCATTTTATCTCATGCCACCCTATGAGGCTAGGTATTTTTTTTTCCTGATTGATAGAGGAGAAAACCAATGCTGGAAAATTACAAGGAACATTCACCAGGTCACAAATCTAGTAAGTGGCAAAGCCCAGGTTTGAATGGGTCAATGCCTGGCTTATACCAGAGCCATCCCTGTTCGGCGTGGTTTGGAACTAAAGTTGATCCTGGCTTGTCTTGCATCCAGCCTCATTCCCCAGCCCTTACTGTCTCTGACTGCCTGGTGATGATATAGTGGAACTTAAATGTGGACAGTGTATTGTAGTTTACAAAATGCTTTCACACATCTGGAGAGGATAGGCTTGGAGGCAACCAACATGCTTCTTTGTCTCCCAGCTTTAGAGATTAAAGGCTGATTCAAAGGAAATGGCAAGAAAGGAGAGCTTGAGAGCTACGCTTTTTCTGCTATTTAGGACACTGGCAAAGCCAGACTTTTTAAAAGGCTAAATGTGGGTTTGACCCTGCTTGAACTAAGCACCAAAGCACTGAGTAATAGCTGCGACTTGGAACCCCTCATGGCTGCAGGGTTCTCCATGCCCAGCTAACTAAAGCCCAGCGAAGGGCCCAGGCCGGGCGGGGCTTATGTCTTCTGTACTTCTGTCCCTGTTTTGTGCCCAAATAATATTTGTTGAATGTGGCTGTTCATCCATAGCCAGAGATCAGCAGCTTGTTCTTAATCGTAACCCCTCTTTTCTCACTATTGATTTTGATTATAAATGGTTTTGTTTTTATCGGGTAGTCTACACCAAAACCTCAACAATGAGCCTTGACAACTAAAAGCTAGTCATTTGTTCAGCTGATACTTATTTACTGTCATTTTTATGGACAAGACTCTGTGATAGGCACTGGGGATATAGCAGCAGTGAACAAAACAAAAATAATAAAATATATCAACATTCCTTTGGGGTGGGGTATTGCTCAGTGCTAGAGCACGTGCCTAGCATGCACAAAGTCCTGGGTTTAATCCCCAGTACCTCCGTAAAAAAAAAAAAATAAAATAAAATAGCAGTGAACAAAATAGACAAATGTGAGAGGTAGACATCAATGAGTAAGTTAGACAATTATTTACTTACCATAGTGGCACGTCTTACAAAGGAGAAGCATAGAATGGGATGGGTGCCCAGGATAGGAGAACTTGGTCTAGACAGAAGGCTCTGTGAAGGCTTTCTTGGAGAAATGATGTTGGAGCTGAACCCTTCAGGGTGAATGAGAATTAACTAGAGCAAGCAGAGTAGGGAAATAATAGGAAGGAGGGTGTCGAGCAAACAATGTCAGGAGAGAGAGCGTCCTGCGGAGAACCGTTGGATCAGAAGCAGCTCAGTCATGTTCTGCAATAGAAACCAGATCAGTTTGGCGGGAATGAGGGAGTGGGGACCTGTGCAGCAATATGAGACTTTTTTTTTTCTAACCAGCTAAGACTTTTTTGTTGCAACAATAAAGGGAATTTACTGGTTCCATAAACAGAAAAATCCAGAGGTGGGATGGCTCCAGTCATAACTTTTCAGAGTTCTTTATTCCTCTCTGGTTTTCTTGGCCCTAATCTCACCTACATGTTGACTTCAGTATCCTAAGGTAGTGAAGTGACTGCAGCAGCTCCAGCCCTCACACCTGCCTTCTACACCATCCAAAAGACAGAAAAACTAGTTGTAGAGTGCCTAATAAGAAGCCTGAGATGCACCCAAGTTGGAGGAGAGGTGTCCACTTGCCCTGCTTTGGACCACACATGGTATTAAGGAGGCAGGAAGGGCCTGCTTAGCTTGGCCTGGGCCAGGTGGTTGTTCTCTGCAGCCAAGGGAAGAGTCAGCTTCCGTGGAAGCCCAGGGATTGTAAGACAGAAGTCAGGACTGCTGGGAAGCACAGAAAGGATGACAAGGCCACAGTGTCTTCTACACGGCTGAAGAGGTGAAGATGGGCCTGTGCTATGAGATTTGGGGTTTATTAAAACCACAGGGCATCCTTAAAGGGTTTTCATCCTGTCGGTAATATCATCAGATAAAACTGAAGTGTTTAAAACGGCATTATGAGCTCTCTTTTGATGCATCTATAGTTCCTAAGAAGACAATCAAAGCCAGGTAAGTAAACAAATCATTAGGTTAGGAGCAAAACTGCAAAGCATTATTTATCTAGTCTTTCTAATTATTACAGCTAATACTTAGTAGTTTATCTAACACGAATAATAACTGATAGCAGTAATGAGCCAGGTACTCTGAGACGAGCTGCACACACATTATCTCATATGATCTTCAGTACAGTCCTAGGAGGTAGGTTCAGTGGGGAAGGGAGAGCTGAGGTGTGGGGAGATGAAGTACTTTACCTAAGATTGTGTAGCCAGCAAGACCAGTAACTGCCTGAATTTAAATATTATATTATTTCCACTAAACGCTGGAATATCATAGGGGTGGGGGAAACCATGTCATTCTTTATTTAGCAAATAATTATCAATCAAAGTCTTTTGCCAAGGCTCATGAGTCTCACTGGGCCAGCCAGATTGCATAGACTGTGCCTGAATTAAAAATATATATATATTGTGGTAAAATATATATAATGTAAAATTTGCCATTTTAACTGTTTTTAAGGGTACAATTCAGTGACATTAATTACATGCACAGTGTGGTGCAACCATCATCACGACCTATTTCCCACAGGTTTTCATCATCCCAGACAGAAACTGTGACCACTAAGCAATAATGGTTACACCCCCTCTCCCCTCTCCCTCTGGTAACCTCTTCTCCACATCCCGTGTCTATGAATTTGCCTCTTCTACATATTTTATTTTATTTTATTTTTCTTCTACGTATTTTATATAAGCGAAGTCATACAATATTTGTTCTTTGGTTATTATTTTATTTTAATTTGTGCTTATTTCGCTTAGCATCATGTTTTCAAGGCCCTTCTGTATTGTATTATGTATCGGCCCTTCATTTCTTTTCATGGATGAATAATCTGCCAGAAATTTGTTAGTACAATGATTATAAAATATTTGAAGTTGAATGACTATAATTTTAAGCAAGGATTGTACCCTCCAGTGTTCACTACCCTCATGATACCCTGTTGTCTTAAAATCAGTAGCTTTTTTCACTTAATGTTTTCTGTCTGGTTCCAAAGACATTGTGTTTGCAACCATTGCCCTGCAATCTGGAATGGCAGAGCTCTTGGAGATGGATCAGACTGAGTCCTCTCCTCAGGAAGGTAGACATTGTCTCCATGCTTCTTTTTGCAATTACCTATTTGCACGGTACCTCATATACTAGGTGCTTAGTAAATGTTTGAAGATTCAAGTTTACGTTCGATGCAGCAAGTCTTTATCAGATGTTACGATGTGCCAGGCACTGTGCTGAGGAGCAGGGACACAATGGAGATCAAAAGAAAGCTGGTTCCTATTCTCATGGAGATTACACTACGGGGAGGACATAAGATTAGATTATAAAAGCCGATGATCTTAAAAATAATAATGTCCTCCATTTTGATAGCTTTTTGGTTTCCAAAGACTATTCACACACATAAGAGCTCATTTAGTGCCATGACGTTTGACATATGCTTCCTTTTGAAAACTAATGGCTATTTTCTAGTATATTCCAAATGGAACAAGTTGGAAGAGGTTATTGGTTAGCCAAGATTTGAAGGTTTGAGTTAATGGAGTGGTAAATGATGCATAAATTCTTCAGAAGAAGGTTTCTTTAAATCTAAAAGTAGTTCAGATAAAGGACGTTGTTTCTCAGCCAAGTTGGGAGAGGTGCCTATTTTTGCCATTCCCTAAGAACCTTTACCAACTTTCCTGCCATTTCATGAACCTAACTCTCTCGGTAGCTCTGGGATTTAAGTTAAAAGGATCCCTAAGACAAAATCCAGAGCACAGGACCCCTGTCTCTTCACATATCCTGGATGTCCCTGGATCAGCGGTGAAGGCTTTTAGCGAGTGAGCAGTTTCAGAGTTTCTGTGAGCAGGTTTCCTGGGTTCACCAGACTTGCTGTCACCTGGAAATGCCCCACTTATTTAGTTGTCAACAACAGACTGGTGGAAAAGAGGATAATGCCACATAGACCGCAACGACTTTCCATCTTGCTATGTAGCTGAAAGTGTTGGTCTCTGTCTTGGTCGCAAGCTTCCCCACCCAAGGAGCTGTGTGAAGGTCATAAATGGAAAGAGAGACAGCATTTAGGATAACTGAGAGAAGATGGTGTCTTTCTGAATTTTCTATTAACAGTTAGTCCCATGTCATCACCAAGTAAGGATAAAAGGGGCCCACAGAGAGCAGGGCACTAGTACCATTTAAAGACTCCAAACGCACATCACAATTACAAACAGTACTTTGCGTCAAACATTGAACAAACCTGCCCAAGAAAACTGTACGGGGGGGGAGAAGGAGACCCCGGGAATGGGAGGAAATCCTAATTCAGTCTGGTTTATGGAAACTTCAACCACAAGCTCTTTTCAAAAGGCTATCAGGGGTTCAAGCATTACATCATCTAACGACGTTCTCATTGGTGTTCAGACCCTGACTGGCTGAGATCTGGTTCTCTTTATTTAACCCTTTCTCAGCTGAGACATTGTTCATTTAACTTTGGGAACACACTTTTCACGTTGTTTGCAACTGCAGTCGGCGTTGGAGCAGAAGCCCCTCCCCTCATTGTAGGTTTACGCTAGAGCGTCCAAGTTATTGCAGATGCTTTATTGCTATGCAGTTGCAAAGGCAGCGGTCCTGAGAGAAATGCTTCAATTAAAGCCTTTGAAAAATAGAGACCACTGTCATTGTATGGATACCTTCTTCACCTTCTTCTCCTTTCCCTTGTATTTTCCCGAATTTCATTGAAATATAATTGACAAATAATATTGTGTACGTTTAAGGTGTACAACAGAATGATTTAATACAAATATATATTGCAAAATGATTACCACGATATGGTTAGTTAGCACACCCATCACGGCACATAGTTACATTTGTTTGTGTGTGTGTGTGTGTGTGTGTGTGTGTGTGTGTGTGTGTGAAGAACATTTAAGATCTACCCTCTTGGCAACTTTCAAGTATACAATATAGTATTGTCAACTGTAGTCACCATGCTGCACATTAGATCCCCAGAACTTATTCATCTTATAACTGGACGTTTGTACCTTTGACCAGTATCTCCCCATTTACTCCCCAGCACCTTGCAACCCCCATTCTACTCACTTCTTCTATGAGTTTGACTTTTTTAGACTCCACATTAAAGTGAGATCATAGATTATTTGTCTTTCTCTGTATGACTTATTTTGTTTAGCATAATACCCTCAAGGTCCACATATGTTATTGCAAATAGCATAATTTCCTTCTTTTTCATGGCTGAATAATATTCCCTTGTATACATATACCATATTTTCTTCATACATTTATTCACTGAGGGACATTTAAGTTCTTCCTATACCTTAGCTACTGTGAGTAATGCTGCAGTGAACATAGGAGTGCAGATATCTCTTCAAGATAATGATTTCATTTCCTTCAGATATATACCCTGAAGTGAGATTGCTGGGCCGTATGGTTTTTCTGTTTTTAATCTTTTGAGGAATTCCTCCGTACTGTTTTTCACAGTGGCTGTACTGATCTACACTCCCATCAACAGTGTACAAAGGTTCCCTTTTCTCCACATCCTTGTCAACACTTGTTGTCTCTTGTTTTTTTGAGACAACATCTCCTTGTAGTTTTGATATGTGTTTCCCTGATTATTAGTGATGTTGTTCATCTTTTCATGTACCTGCTGGTCATTGGTATGTCTTTGTTGGGAAAAAAAATCTAAGTCCTCTGCCCATTTTTAAATCAGATTATGTGGATTTTTAAAATTTGTTTTGTTTTTGTTTTGTTTTACTTTGCTATTGAGTTGTATGAGTTCCTTATATATTTTGGATATTAACCCCTTATCAGATATACGGTTTGCAAATATTTTCTCCTATTCCATAGGTTACCTTTTCATATTGTCAGTGTTTCTTTTACTGTATAGAAGCTTTTTGATCTGATGTAGTCCCACTTGTTTAATTTTGCTTTTGTTGCTTGTGTTTTTAGTGACATATCCAAGAAATCATTGCCAAGACCACTGTCAGGGCTATTGTTTGCTAGATTTTCTTTTAGGTGCTTTATGGTTTCAGGTCTTACATTTAAATTGTTAATCTATTTCAAGTTAATTTTTGAGTAGTATTAAGATAGGGGTCCAATTACATTCTTTTGCATGTGAATAGCCCATGTTCCCAGCACCGTTTATTGAAGAGATTATCCTTTCCTCATTGAGTGTTCTTGGCTCCCTTGCTAAACACTTGTTGATCACACGTATAGATTTATTTCTGGGCTCTCAATTCCATTGATCTCTGAGTCTGTTTTGGTGCAAGTATCATGCTGTTTTGATTACTATAGCTTTGTAGTATAGTTTGAAATCAGAGCATATGATACTCCAGCTTTGTTCTTCTTTCTTAAGATTGCTTTGGCTATTTGGAGTCTTTTGTGGTTTCCTACAAATCTTAGGATCATTTGTTCTATTTTTATGAAAAATGCCATTGGCATTTATATAGAAATTGCATTGTTCTAGAGATGGCTTTGGGTAGTATGGCCAGTTTCCTTTCTCTCATAACCACACTCTTACCTTTCAGGTCAACATGTATGTCAGATTATTGCTTTACCTTGTCATTATGGATGGATATTAAAATTACAGGCTCATAACTAAGCAGCTGTTTAAAAAACTGAAATAACATACCATGGCTACCAAAGAGGTGTATTTTGGCTAATTGGTGACAATTTCACTGGCATATTTCCCACTTTACCTGGAAAAGGCATTGGCATAGTTAATGATTAGGAAAACATACCAATCTGGAGTCAGTCCATAGTCTTCCTGTCTTCTCACTGGATGCTTGAATGCAACCAGAAAGACGCTGGCAGTAATTGTGGGGTCAGAGTGATAAAATGACTCATAATAACTTGGGAGTTGCAAAACCAAGGGCTATTATCTTGATTTTGTATTATTTTCCCTTCCTTCTAATGGTAATACAGGAAATACATGCTTTCCAATGAACAGATTCAAATCCTCTCTATTTCAATCAATTTTGGTCTTCATAACATCCCTGGAGATAAAGGAGACAACTGTCAGAGGCAGGAAACACAGGTCTACAGGCATGAAGGGCTGGAAAGGATAAAGGAACATGGGGAAGAGAATATGGGCACTGTCACCCCACACCCACTGACAAAAGGACTGGTGGGTGAGACCTAACTGTCAGCCAGTAGACTAGGGAGTAAGGAGCTACTTCTGGAGGTTTTTAAACATGATGTGCTTACTCTGCCTTCTGGTCCTATTATTACCCAAACAATCATAAGACTTAACCCACCAGTCAGGATTTGGTCCCCAAAGTTATGAAGGGAAGCGTGGGAAGGCAAGATCCCTTCAATGGCTGACCTTCAGAGGAGAAAAGAAGTTCAGACAGAGTGAGTATGAATAGTTGCGGAGTATTAGCTGTCTCTTTACCCTCTTCTACACAGCGACCCACATTTCAACTGGTGCAGAAAGGGCAGTGGTCAACACAGCAGGTAGCTGAGGGAATGAGTGTCTCAGTCCAGAAGGATAGATTTGGGCAGTGCACCAGAGCATCCACGACCATGCACATTAGACTTTTAAAGCTACTCAAGTCTTTTAAAAGTTGCCAGAGTGTGCCAGAGTGATAAAGACTTCAAAGAGAGCCCCTCAATGGCCCAGAGATGGCAGATTTCTGAGAAATGATAAGGCGAGTCTCCTTTTTGGAAAGTTTTCACTCAAGGCATCAAATGAACACCTTTTCCGTATAATAGATAGCAGCAAAATCACGGGGGCTGTTCTGGTTTGTGATGTGAGGGCGGTGGGGGCTGGGGTAGGAGTGCAGCTGCTTCCATCACAATCTGCTTAGAAGAATAAAAGTGGTTGGCTTAATCTTCACCACCGCAGCTTGAGTCCACATTCTTAGAGGATGAGCTAAAGGTTGAATTCTGGATCTTTCTGCGTTAAGAGGGGGAGGAATCTGCTGCCAAGTACAGGAGCACTGGAGCCTTGAGATGGAATCCGAAAGCTGGTTGTGGATTTGGAACAATGCCTTATATGGCATGACTGTTTGGAGCCACTTCAGGGAGCACGGGGATCATCGTGGCGTTGCCCACAGTAATCAAGGGCTATCTGAGACTCAGGAGGTGAAGCAAGAAGATATGTGTGCCTAATGCTGAAGAAAAGCGTTTTTATGTCTGTTAACATTTATGGTGTCCGATTGAGTGGGTTAGCAAAATAAAGACAGATGGCAGCAGATTAATGCGAACACTTACAATACCTACAATACTGCGCCCACTCCAGCTGAAGCTCTCCCGCTCGGCTTCCTCTACAACTCGCAGTCAAGTGTCACTTAGTGACCCTGAAGAGAAGAGCAATTTATGGTGGATCAGGAATCAGGATTAACCATACATTTATCATGGATGGGGAATCAGAGACTTCATTTAATGTACAACTGTGATGTTTGTCTGGGGCTGGTGGATCATTACTTTGCAATCACTCCTTGTGTTAGGAAGCAGGAATTGATTAGCCCAGGGTCATTAAGTCCATCCCCGGCCTCCAGGCCATACAGTTTGTGTAAATGGTTCCAGCTGGATGTGCCTTTATGCTATTCTTAAGGAGCTCCTGAAGAGGAAATTACGAAGATGTCCCAGAGGAGCACATTGTGAGGGTCTCACAGACTTAAGCTCTGAGAAGTTCTTTTCCATTTTTAAGGAGCACTGGACGAGGGAGTCGTAAAACCTGGGCTCTCCTGTTAGCTCTGATATTTAGCAATGACTTGACCTTGGAGTAGCCATTCTTTGACTTAATTTTTCACATGTTAAAGTATTTCCCTAGGCACCTGTGACACCCCCACAAGACTGTCGGGAGGATCAGAGGAGACAGTGATGTGTAGAACACTATTGTGTTTCTAGATTAGGTTGTGATGTACCAATTCAAAGGTACAAATCGAGATCAATCAGATATGATGAAGGACTGATCAGGCCATGGAGAGGCAGATGTGGTCCGGAGAGAAAAGTCTCAGTGAGCTTAGACGGAGAGCACAGCTCTGAGATGGAGTGTGTCATGTTTACAGCGGAACGTTGGGTGCATTCGACTTGGTCAGGTTCAAGCCTCTTCCAGCCCTCATCTCAGTGTGATACCGAAGGTTAAGTCAGCTGGTGTGGGGGGTCTCAGTTACCATTGCTGGGCTTAAGTACCATTTGGAATGACTTTTGTTTCTTGCTTTAAGATGCTCAGTGAATGACCTGGAGTGCACTGTCCTGTATTCGGCTGAATCCAATTACTCGCCGGGCAGTGTGGGTTTGGTGTTGAACGAGAAACCCACCCACTCATCGCACATGTGTTTCCATATCACATAATGAAAAATACATTGTAGCTTCAAGCCTCTGATAAATGATGGTAAATTTTTTCCAACGGTGGAATTTTTCTAATGTCTGATAAATGTCTTTCATAATTCACCAAAGCTTTTTGAGCACAAGAGAACATCCATTATAAAGCAGAGATACGAGTTCTCCCTGTATGTGCCTCTGACATGACCCCACCTGTGCTTTGCCGGCATTCCAGGCGGGGCTGTTTCATCGTTGCTGCCCAGTGGCTTACACAACTGCATTAGGAGTTGTGACCCCCCCTTCCCCTCGACACTTGGACACAATTTGTCCTGTCTCTTTCACCCTTGGAGAGCCTCACAGCTGGTCTGCATGATACCCGATATCATTTTGATGATAAATGAAGGCCTTTCTTAAAGTACAGTATCTCTGTCCTGCGATGGTGAACGGAATGCCTCCTCCAAGGACAATGCACTTTCTATTAGTAGCAGCTACCACACAGCAATGTCTGTTCTTTGATTTTTGCATTTCCCAGAGTTTGGGTATATTTCTTTCCCTCCTTTTTTTATTTCTGGTGCTTTATAGTCGAGTTTATTTGAAGCTCCTATATTTCAGAGTCTTTCTCAAGTTTTTTTTTTCTTTTTTTTTTTAAAGTAATGAGTGGAAGCTTATATAAACAACAAATTGTGAAGACTGAAAATCACGGCACAATGCGTTATATTTGGAATAGCACCTCATCTTTTACAAAGTACTTCCGTTACCCAGATTGGCCCTTGTTTCATTGATGTTCACATTGCTGCTGCAAGGTAGATAAGGTAAACTATCAGAAAACTGGGACTCAGTGAATTTAGCAGTTTTGTTCATTAGCTTATTTTTAGCCAGCATTCAAACTCAAGTCTTCTGGTTATTCGTCTCATGTCTTCCAACTTGATCAGAGTGTTCAGTACTAAATATAGCTTACAAAGAGGATTATTGGACACATTGAACAATATGAACGTGGGTGACTGGGCTGCCTGGCCATGAGACAGCCATGGTAAGTGACACAAAGGAAAAGGGTGAATGTGGTTTAGGCACAAAGTCAATGTTTCTAAGGATGGTTGGAAGGTGAGCAAAGGTGAGACTAGGAGGTGTGGCTCCCAGCAGTCCTTTGGGCATCAGGGGGCTCATCTCAGGGAGGGTGCTGTCCTGAACCAAGCCAGTTCTGACACCCCAGACTTGGGAAGCAAGACAAAGCGGAGGCTGGTGGTGGCGACTGTCTTCCCTTTCACAGCACTTGCTTTGGGCATGCCACCTTTCAGTTCTAGAAGACAGATAGAAAGTAGCTGCCTCAGAGGAGCTTATTTTAGGTTTAGTAGGTGACTTAGGTGACAAGTTTACACCTGTGATGGTTAGTTTTATGTGTTAACTTGATTGGACCACGGGGTACTCACATATCGGGTTATCGGAATTATTGTCCTGTAACAAAAAATACCCCATTATTGTGCATGTGTCTGTGACAGTGTTTTTGAATGAGATTAACACTAATCATAAGACTGAGTAAAATGGATTGTCCACTCCAGTGTGGGTGGGCCTTATTCAATCAGTCGAAGGTATGAAGAGAACAAAAAGTCTGACCGTCCCCTGCTGTAAGACAGAATCCCTCCTGCCTGGACACCTTTGTACTGGGACATCAGCTTTTGCCTGCCTTCCTGTACAAAGTGAGACACCAGCTCTTCCTGGGTCTCATGCCTGCCAGCCTTCTGACTGGAACCACACCATTAGCACTCCCCAGTCCCTAACTTACTGAGTGCGGATCTCAGGACTTCTCAGCTGTCATAACCATGTGGGCTGATTCCTTATAATAAATTCTCTTTCCATATATACATCTTGTTTGTTCTATTTCTCTGGAGAGCCCTGACTAACACAACATCCTTCCAGTAAGATAGGTGGTAAGTAGCAAATGACAAGGGGAAGTGGCAGTGGAGAGTGTACTATCGGAGGTCTGGGGAAGAGGACTTGGGGTCCTGGCAGGGAGGACATTCAAGACACAGGACACAAAAATACAGAAACAGCTACACTCTCCATACAACGTATGAGTGTGATTTCTCAGCTTTGCTCTGCAGGAAGTGTGGATGGGGAATTGGTGAATGCAAGGAGACGGGGAGGGAAGGAACTTGGGGAGCAGGGATAAGGAGACCTAGGCCAGTTCCAGGGCAAGGCTTTGAGCAGTCAGAGAACAAAATTAAACATGTTGGGGTGAGGAGAATGGGAGAAAAGTAGAGAGGCAGAAAGAGTGAGAGAGCCATTCTGAGGGTTGGGGGGGCACACAGAGAGCATCTCAAGGATTGGACTTTGCCTTCAGCCCATTTTGCTGGCTCCTCTCCTAGAGATGAAAACAGTTGCCATTTCATTCTGTCAAATCAAATTCACTTTAACTCAAGCCAGCAAGTATTTTCTCATTCATTTACTCAACAGATTATTTATTGAGTGCTTACTCTGTACTAGGCAGGGCTCTCAAGTGCTGGGGGTATAGCAGTAGACCACAGAGACGAAATTCCCTGCCTTCCTCGGGCTTCCATTCATATGATATGTCGTGGTTCCGGGCTGCCCATCACACACAAGTAAGCATCTACCCTCCTGTACCTACCTCATCATGGCTCCTATTCTAGTAAAAGCCAACATTCTGAACAAACAAGACAATCTCTGCTCTGAAGGATCTTATCGTCCAATAGTGTGATTTAGACATGCACAAACAATGATAACAGCATAAAATAACAATGGAAGCCATCTGAGAAAATGAGAATTACTCCTTCCTAATTTTATTTGACCCACTTTGAGATCTTGCTCTTAACCCATACGATTATTTAGTGTCTAATAGATTACAAACCACATTTGACAACCATTCTCTCTCTTCATATGCTAAACAATCCTTCATGTTAGATAAAACAGATGTGATTATTTGCAAATTTGAGAAGATAAACGCTCAAATGTTAATGGTCCTATTTTTATGCAGAATTTTATGTTTCCATGTCATGTCAGATCACATATCCTGCCTTTCTTAACCTCTGCCATGGCAGGAGAAGAGAAGCATTGAGTGCAAGGCTCTGGGTAAGCCAGTGGCAGTGAGCTGGTTCTAAGGGGTTACTAATGACAGCTAACCAGGTAGGTGCAAAGGGAAGGAAGTATGATGTGGTGGGTGTGGGAGTGGCAGTTTGTCCTGTAATTGGCCATGCACGCCCAATTGATGTGTAATCAATGTGAGGGAGGAGTGTTATATGATACTAGCATTTTCTAGGGAACATTCCCTCTCCACCCACAGACAACCTTTAATGTGCACAGATGCATGGCTCTTTCCCTGTCAAACAGATTCCACAAAGAGGAGGCTCAATAGTAGGAATGTAAGGCAGCCTGAGAGAAAGGGGGCAGGCTTCCTAGCAGGACTCTGTTGGAAAAATCTTCTTCCTCTTTCCCAAAAGGAGGAAGGAGGAGAAAGAGGACCAGTTCTCCCAGGGTGCGTATAAGGCAGACTCAGGGAATTGCTTCAGTTCAAAAGTCAAGGAGACTGCAGAACAAAGACTCAGATTTTCTCTAATGTGTTTAGAAGAGTTTAGCAATCCCTTCCATCCTCACCATCGTACTGAGAGACAGGCGAACAGGTACTGATGGTCTCACTTTATGGATGAGGAACCCGAGACTGAGAGTTTAAGTAATTTATAGAGATTATAAACGAGTTACAAGTGGAGTGGAGATTTGAATTCAAGTTTATCTGATGTTTAAACCATATGTTTCCTTTCCTATGCTATAGTTTTTCCTCCTATGAATAAAAAGTGAAGAGGAATCAGTGATTAAACTAAATATTGTAAGTAGTTTTATATATATATATATAAAATCTAAATTTAATTGTTTTCCAAGCCAGCATAGGGTTTGCTCCTAGTAGTGGTTTTATTCTTCTCAATTAACTGTGTTTTGCAGAGTCTAAAGGTAATAGTTCTCAACCTTGTTGCTCATCTGGAGTTCTCATACACATAGGGTGTGTGTGTGTGTTTGTGTGTGTGTGTGTGTGTGTGTGTGTGTGTGTGTGTGTGTGTGTGTGTAGAGGGTTAGATATAACTTTTATAACAAGCAAAATGGAATGCAGAGTTTCTCAGGTTATTCTTATGGGTAGCCAGACTTGGAAGCTACTGTTAGGTCTCATGCTTAACCGGAGTCTGTCTTTAATGGAGTGTGTCTTGACCAAGTCTCCCCAAATGGTATCCAAGTGGTGACCATGCTTATATATATCCATAACTTAGCAAGGCCCATTCTTGGTGGATATACATGGAACAATCCTCCTGTGGTAGGTGGAATTCTGAGATAACCCCAATGACCCATGTTCTATATATTCATCTCCCCTGGAGTGTGGGCTAGACCTGTCAAAAGGATGAGATAGTCACTCCCTTGACTAGATTACATGATACTATAAAGGTGAGTGGATTTTACAGATGTGATTAAGGTTCCCAATTAGTTGACTTTAAGTTAACAAAAGGAGGATTATTTTGGGTGGGCTTGACCTAATTCAATAAGCTATTTAAGAGAAAGTCTAGGATCAGAAAAAGCAGCAGAGGTGTTCCTATTAGCTGTGAAGAAGAAAATGTCCAGTTGTGGAGAGGGCCATTTTGTAGGGAAGGGTGAGTGGCCTCTACTGATTGAGTGCCTCAGTCCTACAACCTCAAGGAATTGAATTTTTACAACAACCAGTTAACTTAGAAGAGGACACTGAGGCCCAGAAGAGATGTGCAGGATCTGGCTGACATCTTGATTTTAGCCTGGTGACACACTGAGCAGAGGACCAAACTCACCTGTGCCTAGATGCTTGACCCATGGGAACTGTGGAATAACAAATTTGTGGTGTTTTAAGCCTCTCAGTTTGTGGTAATTTATTATACAACAATACCAAAAGTTGATAAAAATATTAAAGTCAAAATAAAGATTTTTCTAGAACAATGGCTAGGAAGCTTTGCAAAGATCTTCAACTATTTTAGCACTTTTCTTTTTATTTATTATAGGTAAAAGAGAATCACATAATGACAAAACAAGCAGAGTTTCAGTGTCAGACATACTTGCAATCAAATCTTCATTCACCTCTAACCTGCGTTATGTGTGCATGCGTTGAGGGGGAGGGTATATGTGAGACAGAGAGAGAGAAAAAAAATATGGATAAGTTGAAATTTATTACAGCTTTAAAACTGAGATATAATTCACATACCACAAAATGCAGTCTTTTAAATTATACAATCCAGTGATTTTTATTATATTCACAAAGCTGTGCACCTAACATCTCTATCTAATTCCAGCATATTATTATCACTACCCTCCCCCTCAAAAAAACCCCTGTATCCTTTAGCAATCACTACTCATTTCTCCCTTCCTATAACTCCTGCAATCACAAATCTATTTCCTGTCTCTCTGGAATTGCCTATTCTAGATATGTCATATACATGGAATCATACATATGCGGCCTTTTGTGTCTGGCTTCTTTCACCAAGCATAATGTTTTCAAGACTCATTTGCTACATAATAAACAAAATGCATTATAACTATATGATGGATATTATTAAGCCATGAAAGAAATAAAATACATTTTGCTTTACGGATTTTATTCTTTTGTTGTTAGGTACATATATATTTATAATTATATCATCTTGATGGATTGACACTTTTATCATTCTAAAATGTTCTTCATTATCTGTAGTAACAACTTTTGTTTTAAAGTCTATTTTATCTGATATTAGCATTGCCACCCAAGCTGTCTCCTTGTTGCTAATTGTATATAGTATATATTTTTCCATATTTTTACTTCCAATCTATTTCTACCTTTGGCTCTGAAGTGTGTCACTTGTAGACACCATATAGTTAAATCATGCTTTAGAAAATCCATTCTGCCAATCTTTGTTGTTTTATTTGGGTGTTTAATCCATTCACATTTAATGTAATTACTGATAAGGTAAGATTGAAGTCTAGTATTTTTCTATTTGTTTTCTGTGTGTCTTATGTCTTTTTTGTTCCTATTTTTTCTATTAATGACTTCTATGTTGCATAGATATTTTCTACTATGGCATCTTAATCCTCTATATGGTTCTTCTATTATATTTTTAAAGTTTTTCCTTAATGTTTGCCATGGTGATTACAATAAACATTACAATTTATCACGCTTTAGTTTGTATAAATACAAACTTAATTTCAATATTATGCAAACACTTTGTTCCTAGGTGCATTCCCTCCTCTCTCCTTTGTCATATTTTTGTTACCCAAATGACATTTTTATGCATTACCTGCTTATCTCAGAGTTATAGTTATTGCTTTATGCAATTGTCTTTTATAGGAGAAGAGGAGGATTACAAACAGAAAATACAGTTATACTGTTATTTTTAATTTACTTATGTAGTTATCTTTACCAGTGTTTTCCATTTCTTCATGTGAATGTGATTTATTGTCCAGTGTCCTTTCACTTCATCATGAAGGATTTCCTTCAGTACCTCTTGTAGAGCAAGTCATCTAGTGACACATTCTCTCATTTTTTGTTCATCTAGCAATGTTTTGATTTCTTCTTCATTTTCTGAAGGATAGTTTTGCTGGATATAGAATTTTTGCTTGATAAGTCTTTTTTTCTTTCAGCACTTTGAATGTGTTATTCCACTGACTTCTGGCCTCCAAGTTTTCTGATAAAAATTGTATATTAATCTTGATGATTCCTTGTACATGAGTCACTCCTCTTTTGCTGCTTTCAAGATCTTCTCTTGCCTTTCAATAATTTGATTATAATGTGTCTAGCCATCTATTTGTTTGAACTTATCCTATTTATAGTTCATTGAGCTTCCTGGATGTGTGGATTAATGTTTTTTTAAAATCATATTTGGGGAGTTTCTGGTCATCATTTCTTCAAATATTCTTTCTGCTATTTTGTCTCTTCTCCTATTGGGACTCCCATTATGCATATGTTGGTACCATCCAGGTGTGTGGTAAGTATCTGAGACTGTTCATTTTCCTTTATTCTTTTTCCTTTCTCATATTTAGCCTGGATAATCTTGATTGTCCTATTGCCAAGTTACCTGATTCTTTCTTCTGCCATCTCAAATCTGATATTAAGCCCCTCCAATGAATTTTTTATTTCCATGATTGCACTTTTTAACTCCAGGATTTTTATTTGTGATTTTTAAAAATAAAAATGTCTATCTCCTTATTGATATTTTCTGTTTGCTGAGACATTGTTCTCATACTTTCCTTTAATTCTTTAGATGTGGTGCCCTTCAGTTTTTTTTTTTTTTTTTATTTAAAATATCTCACTTAAAGTTTCTAGCTAGTAAGTCTAACATCTGGACTTCCTCAAGGACAGTTTCTTCTGATTGATTTTTCTTTCCTATGCAGGGACCATACTTTCTTGTTTCTCTGCATATTTTGCAGTTGCTTTTGTTGAAAAATAGACATTTTATATAATACAATATGGCAACTCCAGAAATTAAACATAGAATTTGTTGTTTGTTTGTTTAGGGACCATCTTGAACTAATTATATAATATCTGTCTTCATTGCCATGTTTAGCCACTGACGTCTCTGCACAGTTAGCTAGGTGGTAAGCTGATAATTGGAAAGAGATCTTTCTTAAGTGCCTGAAATCAGTAAGTCTCTTCTTTGCTGGACGACTTAGTATGGGTGTTGGGTTACATCCTTAACACTCAGGTTGGTAGTTTACAACTCTGCATAAGTCTTCACTTCTTACTTCCACAAAGCTTCAAGGTTAGGCAGAAATGAGCATTTAGGGCCTTCTCAGGCCTTACCTGGGCATGTGTGCAGTCCTATACATGCACATGCATTTCTAGATTCCCAGGAATATGTCAGATATTTTTAAAGCCCTAATGAATATTTCATTCCCAAGATTTTTCTTTTAAGTGTTTTGGTTAGCTTTTTGTTTGCCCCAACTGTTATCACTGTCTCAGGCAACTGTACGGTTATACAATTGCTGCTCATTGTTTTTGATATACATCTTCAGGGAAAAGACTGTCTACGCTAAGTGAACTCTGAGTCGGGTCAAATAAAGACAGTCCTTCAAGTGGGATTTCCAGGGAGCCGGCAGACTGGTCAAATAATGACAGTTCTCTGGGAACTGTCCTGTAGCTGCCAGGCCAGTGAGTTTGACTTTAATTGTGGGGTTGTTGGTTTTCAAGATTATGTCACAAAAGAGGGGGATGGGAATAGGGCAAGTTACAACAACAGAAAGCTTGATTTTCTTATGGAGATTCAGCTGTTTTACTCAAGTAAACACTCTTCGTTGCAAACCTTTGGTTAATTTCCAGAGTTCTGAAAAATTCAATTTAGACATTTTGCCAGTGTTCTTCCTGCTTTTTGAAGAGGCAGACTTTTGGAGGTCCTTACTCTTCCATTCCCACTGATGTCATCCTCTCTGTGTTTATCCTTCAACAAACTTCTTAAGATTGCATACTTTCTCTTTTTGTAAAGTGGACTAATAATGCCTGGCCTGCCTTAGTTTAGATTTATGGTAAGAACTAAATGGGATAATACACCTGGAACTCAAAGAGTTCAAAATAAGGACAAGTTGAAATTGATTATATAGTGTTATAGTTTTTTGGTTAAGACATATATCAGCCTAGGGCTCTGGCAGAGATGCCTGGCTCTCCTCAACGTTTGTGTTTCCTCTTCCAAGGTGCAGACTTGTTGCTTGGAAGAGATTTCCTAGCCACAGACCATATTTTCAGTTTCCCATCCCTTCTATCTCAGAGAGAGCATGCAGTTGATTTTTTACCAATGGATTGCATGCAATGTGCTGATGCCAAGTCAAGGGCATTAAGAAACAGTGTGCCTGTCTTTCCCCTTCTCTCAGCTTGATGCAAAAAAGCTCGGTGACTTTGAGGGTCACATGTTAAAGATGGTGGAACTACAAGATGGAATAAGTCTGGGACCCTGGATCATTACTAGAAAAAGTACCCATGCTAGGTATTTTTTTTTCTTTTTTTTGTGAGTGAGAAATAAACTGTTGTGTTTGATCTATTAATGTATTTTTGGGTTCTTTTGTTAAAGCAGACAGAATTACCTTAATATAAAAGGCAATCCTATGAAAGCGCTGGTGTTACAAAATAAGACTAACATCTACATCAGTACATTATCCTCTATGTAGTAGCAACATTATTGGTAAAATTATTTCACCTAATCGTGTGTATTTGAGAATCTCAGAGCAAGGGTCTACACTGTCTAGTCAGCCCATGTGGGTATACCTAGACATCATTCTCTGGGCTGGTGTAATGAACTGGTGCAACTCCCTTTGGACAGAGGAGAGAGTTAATAGCTGTCAGCTTGGGGCTGATGACTTGTCCCCCAAGGAGAAGACCCTCCCAAGAACAAACGGCTAGCCTTTGACTTCCTAGACTATATGTTAGATGAGGAAGAATGGATTCCTTTTATGTAGGTCCAGGAAAGCTTCTCTAGGCCAAGGTCAGAATCTTAAAAGAGATTATGTCAAGGGTGGAAGTACCTGGCTAGAAGATTGATGTCAATTTTAACACCTGAGAGTGATTCTGGGAGTCAGGAATGGCAGAGAAATTTGAGAAAATGCCATAGGGGGAAGAGGAAGACACTGCAGTGATTTGGGATACATATGAGACTCCCCAGGGAACCCCCGAATCAGAAAATGAGCTAGGGAATCTTGAGACCTTGCCAGTGAGGGTTATGTAAAGGACAGTCCTTTTGTGGCTTTATCGTGACATACCTTTCTGATTGAACCATCAGGCCCGTGAAACCCGAGAAAACGCGGCACACTCACATACGCTGTGATGAGCTGGGTTCTGCGGCTGATAACGGAGGCAGAAAAAGACGCTGTGATTTGTGTCTGTCCTCTGCTCATTCTCCTTTATTGTCTGAAGGTTCCGTTTTTTTTTTTTTCTTTCCCCTAATTGTATGACCACTGGGACTAGAGATCCCATGGACGGAGTTCTGAGAAATCCAGTGGAATGCTGTAATAAGAAACTGTTTCCTATTGATCTTCTCCCCTCCCAGTAAGCTCTGTATTTGGTTTGCTTTGGGCATGGGGGGAATGGGGCAAGGGCAAACATCCAGGAACTTACATCTTCAGGAGCTTTGTGGTTTCTACTCAGAAACTCAGTGAACTGATAATGATGGCAAGCAGAGGTTAAATCTCCATCCCATCATCAAACCGGGAAGAATAAAAGATTTGTATTCAGTCGCACAACGTGGAATGAGGGCAGCTCTTAAAACGATTGCTCGGGGTGCTTTTTTCACACAGCCTCTGTTTAGCTGTATGTGACAAAGTCTGCTCCAAAAGAAACTTTTGACGAGATATATAATAAATGAGAAATGCCCTTGGGAAAAGGGAAACACCTGTTCCCCTCGCCCCCTCAGTTCGATTCCTACCCATTAATTACTCAGGAATATTTTAGCTGGCAGGCATGAAGAGTAAAGCCCTCCCTCCACATCGGTAGTGCCCCTCCCCCCTTCCCCTGTTCAACGCAAGTCCCTTTGGCATTTTAAAATTAAGAGTTTTTTTTTTTCCTCCGTTGGCAGACTGGTTCACTTTAATACTGTTTCCATGGGGCCATAGGAATACCTTGTCCCTGAACACACATAAACCCCAGTTTGAAAAGTCTGATGTGGGAATGATGCATAGAAACAGGAGAATGCCTTTGCTTTTGACCGTACATGGATCTTGGCACTGGCGCTGGCCGAATTTGCCCGCCCGGGCTCTCGCCCAGCCTCTGCCCTGCGCCCTCCGCGGGCAGGCAGCTGCGCTTTCTTTAGGATGGATGCTTCTGGGGAGTGACCGCCCCTAAACCTCAGAAGCTCTCCCCTCACAGCAGAAGGGCCCTGCCCCAGGATTCCAGCCAGAGCAACAATCTCAGAGGGAGCTGTTTCCTGAAATTCTCTCCCCTTGAATCCATTCGACTCCCCACCATAGCTCTGCAAGAACCTCTTTTACCGCCACCTCCCACAAGCGTTTAAAAAATGGTTCTTTTTCACTTAATTTACTTTCCAGTTTCTTACTCATACTTGGCTTCCGTCTTCACCTCTGCACGAACTGAAGGTAATATTATTTAATAGTCATATATACACCTTCCCACACGGGGGCTACATCCCTGTTCCATTACAAGCCCGCAGCGCCCCAATTTTATTCCTCGAAATCAAGAGGAACCCCCTCCCCCAACAGAACGCGTGAGATAATTAGCTTGGCTACTGTTGGCTGCAGAAAGCATTTTTGGTCGGCTCTGGGCACTGAGCCTCAGCTCTCAGGCTCGGCCTCCGCTGAATTGGAAGGGGAGAGTGAGGACCACGGCCGGCTGCAGCCAGACCCCGGCTCCCTCACCACAAGCCCTTAATTGTTTATTAATGAAGCTTTCGCCCAACAAATCTACACATTGTCTAAACCCTCCGCCCCCGGAGTACATTCCAGCCCGCCCACGAAAGTGCACCGTGGGGCCGCTCTCTGAAAAGTCTCATTCCATCCTTGGCAGAGTTGGTCGATTCAAACTTCTTTTTTTTCATTTTCTGTTTCTTTTTTTTTACTTTTATTGGCAGCACCAACTAAATATGAGATTGTTTCTGAGGCCTTAGAAATGGCCGCACAGGTGTCACCACTCAAAGCTGAGCTGGCATCTCTTTGCCCCCCCGCCTCCCGAGAATGGTGTCCCTTTCTGCTCACACACAGCTGGTCTCCAGGCCTCAGCGACGGGAAAGCCTGGGTGGAAACTCCTCCCAAACACCCAGGGGCTGGGGGAGTCCGGCAGGAATAAGCCAACAGTCACTGCTTGGTATTTGAGCATCATTTAATGAGTGCCCGGAATTCATCTGTAAATGCACGTTGTTAATTTAGGGCCGGCTATTCATTAATTAGGGCTTTGGCGGCAAGTGCCATCGAGCTATCTGCAGTGTTTAAGGTTACGTCAAGCCCTGGTAAACGGCCTGCTGATAACAAGCCGCATCCATCTTCATTACTCGGCCACTCCTGTCTGACTTCGCTCAGCATCTTCGAAGGGCCATGCCTCTTGGAACTGAAGAATTAAACTTTTATCCAAACCAGATTCTGTTCTTTCACCCCTTCTGACTCCTTGAGTCCCTGCCATTTATTTTGCCTAAATGACATCTGATTACCTAACATGGAGCGGAGCAGGGTCTTAACCTAAAACAGCCTGCAGACCTCAGTTCTCAGCTGGAGAATTCCAGCGGGTTAAGGCTAAGGAAATCCTTACATTTCCATTTCATCTGATACTGGGCTCCATGTAAAAGAAATCGTTTCTGATTTTTCTTCTCATAAGGTTGCCGTTCCAATAGCATTTTTTTTTTTAAAGCCAGAGAAATACAGGAAATTAATTTTAAACCCGGAGAATAAATGTCCCTCTTGGTTCGAGTTTACTTTTGCAGTGTTTCTCTCTCTGAAAACATGTATCATTTGAGGCAATCGTGGCGCCAAATGAAATAATTCCAGCCGTCTGAAGAGCCCTACGCGTGGAGCCTCAGCTGTGCGAACGCCGTCGGGTTGGAGGCACACGCTCCGTCACCGAGGGGCTCAGAAACCTGTACTCCGTTCCCGCTTCTAGGCCCACGGTCGAAGCAGGCAGCTAGTATTTAGGGAGATACTGCTCTTAAAGGAAACTATGTAAGCACAAGTTTGTTTAGCCTTCAAATACTAGGTTAGAGGACGCATAAAAACGAACTTCCATTGACAGATGGTCTCCGTAAGTCATTGATTCTGAGGAGGGAGAGAGCTACCTGGCATGGCTGTTTAACACATTAGGGTGCTTTGCAGGGAGAGCCTACTGCTCCCCTGAACCATGGTTCAATTTTAAGCATCACTGGCCGGGATGGGTTATTTTAACTCTGTCGAGAAGTGAGCTCTATAGCCTGGTGCTCAGTGTGAGTGAGGGAGGAGGGGGGATGGAGGAGGGGGAGAATGATAGCCCAGGGAGGGCATCTGAAAACCTCTGCACCACTGAGCTGGCACACTTATCACAGGGTGACAGTCTATACCGCGGGCCTGCGGTGCATTGCTGTTGGGGTGCCTGCTGCCAACTGGCTTAGAAAATGCAGATCCCCTTCTCAGATAGAGAGAGCCAGAGACAGACTGTCAGCTGACTGAAGTTCCCAACAGCAGGCATTCCTCGGCTCTGGATGTGGGAGCGAGGATCCCAGCGGGGCTGGAGGTGGCTCTTCCCTGGGAAGGCCCTTCCCTCCCGGCTCTCACCACGAGCCCGCGGAGGGCTGCGGGTCCACGGAGGGCCCCTACCCCTTCTCACCAGCTGGCGGGGACGCCATCTTGGTTTTCTCCTCCTTTTAATTTGGTCCTTAAATTCCACATCACAAAGATTTTTTTTTTTTAAAGTGACTTGTGTTTGTAGATCACCTTCTTGTCCTGCATCTGACTAAACACAGAATAGAAAATGTCCCAAAGACTATGGTGAGGAAAACAACAAAGCAAACAAAAGGCTTGGTTTATCACATTTAGTCATGAAGTTAGCTACATGATAACGCGATTGAAAGAGACAACCTTTAAGCAGAGGATTTCTTAAGTTTACCATAATGATGCTCTGGACACTTGAAGTAAAAGCCCTTGGAAGCTGATGTGTCTGCCGGATAAAGCACACTCTTTCTTTGGGAAAGAGAAAGCCCAGAGATTGTGGTGGCAGAAGGAACAATGGAGCCAATGAAACAGAGGTCAGAGCTGAAGGATTCTGCTAGAAGCAAGCTATACACAGGTATTTTAATTTTTTTTTATTCAGACGGAAACTCTGCTCTAGGACTGGGAGCACTGGATGCAGACTGCTGGTAAGAAAGCACTCAGTAGTTCAATTTTTATTATTCAATATTGTATTAATTTTTTTTTAGGCTCTTCAGGTCAAGGCGACTTTTAAAAGGTTAAAAGCTATTCAAAAGGGTTACCATATCCATAAAAGCAAATGAGATTAGGCCTAAAGACTGATGGAAGAAAAACAATAATTTAGATAAACTGCCACCAGCTCAAAAATGTTTTGACTTTTAGCAGAGAAAGGAAATTCAGAGATTCTTGGATGGGTTGTCATATCAAAGAAAGAGTCATTAAAATCTGAAGTGATTATTTTTGTACTTTTTCTTGCTTGGTGTGTTTTAGACGGGTTGCACCTTTCTTGCAGTTACATTCTTTATCATGGTTTGGAAAATGTAATTGCATGACTCCAACTTCCATCTGTCAACTTTTGACCTTGCTGGTTGGGCATCTGTAACATCAGACACTGTTGTCATGGAAAGAATTATGATGCTTCAATTGAACATATTGCAAAGTTAACAAATCCCAAACATGATCTGGATCACATGGAAGAGTTTACAAAATGTTTTTCAGAGACCTCAGGGAAAAGTAAATGGGATCTCCACTGCTTGTCATTAATTGGGAAAGTTAGTGTATTACATCAGAAGAGCTCAGTTTGAACCTTGATCTTGAAGTGAGTTCTCTAAATCCAACTGTGGGGTTTGGCAACTGAGATGAAGACCATTATATGGTTCCAGGATGAAGTTGTACCTTCAGATCATTGGTTGACTTGGTGGCAACTTTGAAATGTCTGCCATTATTGGGTCTCTTTCGTTTTCACTCAAAGTACTTAAAAGATATGCTTTAATTTAGTGTTGCTGATCTCAAGAAAATTAATCTTGCAGAGTGGGACACTCTGAGCTGGTAAATTGCTCAAAGAGGTGATTAGACTAGTCAGGGTCAGCTAATATTTACTTGGAAGTCTAAGTGTATCGTCCAGCAAATTTCTTGACATCAAAGTGAGAAGTGAATTGATACAAAAATTTAATTTTATCTGCTATGGAAACTGGGTCGGGCCTGACAAAATTAAAATGAATAGAAATATCCTGGACACAAATTTTCTTTTCACCATCCCGTGTCTGAACCAATAAGCATTCCAAGTAAGTAAGAAGGGCTAAAATTTCCATTTCATGAGAAATATTCCCTAACAAAGAGTTTTTGTGTTACATATCTTTCACTTTTATAAACTCTAAAAGAGAATGGTTATTGTGGACCTTAAAATAATTGGTTTCTTGGATCACAAAATGGCCAAGCAAAGCTGATGCATCCGAGAAGAGCTGAAAAAAATATGATTTGGGTTGGCCCTGCCTGAAGAAAAATCTATTATATGAAAACCAAAAGTTACAGATGAATAAATTAAGGGGTGATTATTCATATTGTGAAAGTGTCTTTCACGGATTCCCCTAGGATTCTTTTAAAGGCTGAGCTCCAGTAGTTCATGTAAGTGTTTGTGTGCAGATCATTAAGTATCTGACAGGCAGGCCGAAAATGCAGGTGGAGAGAGCCGAGGGCGGGGGAGAGAATTTTCGCAAGATAGAGGAATCACTGACTTCCAAGGCTCACCACGTCTCAAGATAAACGTTGATGAAACAATAATGAGAGTCAAGGTGAAAATGTGCTATGTACTTACAAGATATGCTTCATACACTAGAGCCTTTGGACGCAGACTGCTTGAGTTCAATCAGTTCAAGTCCCACAGCCTCTCTGAATACCAACCTTCTAGGATTGTATGAGAATTACATGAGTTAATAGAGAAAAAGCCCTCACTGTCCTGGCACATAATAGATGCTGTGTACATGTTTCTAAGATGATTCTGCAACAAGCTATTATAAAACATCAGGTATGCCTCAAAGCAGTGATTATGAGTATGATCACGATGCTGGAAGTTATTTAAAAAAAAAAAACCCCACCCCACAAATAAAACAACAAAGGAACATTGAGAAATCAAATACTTCTTTCTTTCTGGGTTTCCCAAGGAAATCAATCTAAAATTTAACCTTCTCTGAAATTATTGCCCATTTTGAGTTTTCTAGGGACTTGGCAACATTTCCAAGATTGGGAAGCACAGAGAGGCAACCAGCAGCCTAGTGGCTATTGATTTTTCTATGTTGAAAAGTCTTTGATTCACCCATTATTACATTTGTCATTTTAAGAACAAGAGTACACAGATTGAAAAATAACTTCTTATTGGTGGGAAAAAAAGCTTCTTGCCTGGTTGTCTGCTTGGTTTGCACAACAATGAACTCTTCCTGAACGTTCTGTCCAGTGCATCTGTGCAGATAGAAGTTTGGGCTTGAAACGGGCATTGATTGATACCTTCTAAAGGAACAACCAGTAACAAAGTGTCACAATCTGCTCTCCTAGGCTGGTCAAATGGTTGAGTCTAACAGGTTGCCAAACCAGAAGCACCCAACGTGGGTGTGACAGCTGGAGTGTGTGTGAGTGTAGCTAGCACAGCAGAGGGCATCTCAGAGTCACGTAAATATGAGGAAAGTCGCAGGTTCCTTGTAGTTGAGGTGGCCCATTCTGGAGTCTGCTGTTACGGTTGGCCTTACCACGTCCATTCTGACATGACATATGAGAAACCCCCAACTGTTTAAAGGCCAAGAATGACATTTTTATTAAATTATAAAATGATCTCGTAATTATTTAATATATTCTCCGTTTGTGCCCCACCCCCCACTCCTCTTCCCCGCAGGACAGGCCTCCCTGTCTGGCCAGCCCTCTGTTCATATCAGAAGACCCACTAATCTCTCACACTCTACCTCGTGTCCCAGTTGGATACAGGATGAATAAAAATATGCTTTCTGGTCCTCACACTTAGTTTATGTGAGTGAATGCTGATGGAAATGGGTAAGTAAATAGTTTTTAAGTGCAGTAGATCAAATTACTTACTTCACAACTCAAAGTTCTTGACAGCTCTGGAAATACTATGCTTTTTTCCAAATGTTAAATTGGTTGATCTACCTCGCATCACAGCACATTGCCAAATTGTCAGCTTTCAATAAAGCTTCTTTTTTTTTTTTTTTCAAATGTATGTGATTTGATTCATTTTGAGGGGAAATTTCTCAAGTTCAGAAAGTTTAAAACCAGGAACATCTGTAAATGCCTTTATTTCTGACTTGAGTTATGTGGAATAAAGGACAGACTTTTGCTTAAGTGGAAAGTAGTTTAGTTGCCTTTAGTTAAACAATTGCCTCTTACTGGGTATTTCCTGTGTGTCCAATAGCCTTCATATGTTACTACCAAGAAATCAAATTTTGTTAGACTTTGCTTGTCATATGACTTCACCCAGAGCAACTTGGTCTCCCAGGCTTAAATTCCCCTGTTGCATTTTCTCATTATACACTTATCCTTCACAGTGTTTAACACAAGGGTATTGAGCAATTTGTTTATGTGATTATTTGTGTAGTGTCTGTCTTTCCTTATAGACAGCGAGCTCCGTCACAATAGGGGCCGTGCCTGTCTGGCTCAGTGCTGCAGACACAGTGCTTAACCCAGGAGCACACAGAGTAGGTGCTCAAAAATGTACCGAGTCAACAAACAGATACTTCCCAGCAAATCTGCCATGCTTGTTCCGCTTAGTGGTAATTAGATGTCTATTCTATGTCGCACTGAGATTTTTTTTGTTTTGTTTTACTTTTAAACACGATGTATGCGATGGTTAAAATACTCATCCTTGTGTGCATGGGAGATGGATGAAAAGTAAAGTTTAGCCTCCCTGTCCTCTACTGATCTCCAAAAGTTTCTGGAGGTAATGATTTTGTTTCTCCTTTTAGCTATTCTGATATTTCGTATTTTAGTCTCGGTTTTCTTAAGATTTCAGGGAGTACGTACAGATTGCCAGATGAAAGACGAGAAATTTCCTCTCTCATCCTTCTACCTTTTCTCCTCTCCCTTATTCCCTTCTAAGTTCAGGGTTTGTTGTTGGTGCTGCTGCTCTGATTTAGTTCTTCTACTGGTTACTTTTATTACTTAGCATATTCAACCTGTGTTTTCCAGTCACCAACTTCAGACAGACTCTATCCTCCCCTTATTAGGCGAGATGAAGAGATCAGTGCACCTACATTTCTTTCTTCTTTTCTTCCTCCCTGCTGAATCATTCTATTTTACATTTTTAGAGTTTAAGCAATTTATAAGCAAACATTATTATAATAATCTAGACTTACCCATTGATCTCATTACATTTGTATCATTTACATTTTGGTTCCATAACCAACGTTTTTCATGAACTGTCTCTAGTTTGTTGTAAAAATATAAATATCTGAAAAAATGAATATTTAAACATTATAAATATTACTCTCTAGAATTATGTATGATTAAGCACACAGAGAAGGCAATATAATCTCATATAGTTCCAAACACCAAAGTCCAAAGGATAAATGTATCTAGCAAATATATATTTTTTGTTAATGATAATGATAAAGAAATAAAATGCATGTAGTATATATTGTATGTATTATATAACACCAATAATTGCTTAAATAATGTTGCATTTTAGCTTGCTTTATATTTCACCATGACTTTTCTTTTCCATCTGTTTTCCCACTCATGCAATCATTCTCAACCCACCTCCAATTAATAGAAATCTTTTTTTTTTTTTCCAGAAAGTCCTCTGATTTCCTTCTAATTTCTACTCATTCTCTTTTTGGCCTGTAGCTCATTCTGAGATTTCTTTCATTGTACCTCTGAATTAGATTAAACTCTTCTTAGATCACTTCTCTCCCTCTTTCTTTGATTATTTTTTCATGTTACTGGAGTACAACCTCATAATATTTTCTTTAGAAAAGGTAGATAAGAGGTAAATTTTCCGAGTTCTTTTATGTCTAAAAATGCCTTTATTCTTCATTTCAACTTTATTTATAATTCTAATTGATGTAGAATTCTATGTTTAAAGTTTCTGTGTAGTCTTTATTTTTTAATTTAATTTAAATTTAATTTTAATTTTTTAATGGAGGTACTGAGAATTGAACCACGTACCTTGTGTATGCTCAACATGTGCTCTACTTACTGAGCGACACCCCAGCCCCCGTTATAGTCTTTTAGTACCTTATATTATGAAGACATTGATGCCACTCTAGTGATCATTTCTTTTTGAGTTGAGTAATCATTTTTTTCCATCTCTTTGAAAGTTTTTAGGACTTTTCTCTTTGTGCTTAGTGTTCTGAATTTTTTTTAAAGATACATAAATATAGAGCATTTTTTCCACTTGGCATGTGGTGGGGTGTGCCAGTTGTGGGGTTGACAACTTTCCCAGGCCCAGGAAATTTTCTATATTTATTTTCTTTTGTTGTTTCTTTGATTATTTCAACTCTTCTGTTGTTTATATTATTGCCAAGTCACCTTTTACCTAGGTACTGGGCCTTGTGAATTTATGCTTGATATTTGTGCTTTTCAAATTTTAATGCACACAAAACACCTGGGGATCTTATTAAAATGGAGATTTTTGATTCAGTAGGTCTGGATGAAACTTCTAAGGTGATATGAATGCTGGTCCTGCTGGTGGAAGGACCACATTTTGAATAGTGAAGCTTTATATTTCTTGAAATGACTTCTCATATTTTTTCTTTCTCTTTTTCTTTCCATTATTGAAAATTTTACTCATTCCACCTTCAAAAGTAAGTTTAAATTTTTACTTCTGTCTGCTATTGTTCAATTCATAGCTTAATTTATTTTTAGATGATTTTATGTTTTTATTTCCAAGAACACATATCAGCCTTTTTTAATATTATAAATATAGTATATGTTTTAAATTTTGAGGACACTAATTAAAATTTTTTTAATGCTCTCTTTCATTTCTTCCATAATTACCATCTCTTTTGTGGTCAATTTTTAAAAATTCAACTTTGTCTTTCTTATTCTTCTATCTCATTTCCCTTCAACAAATGGTTACCCTTGGTTGATTGCTAATATTTGATCATAAAGGACTGTATTTGCTAGTTTAGATAGCTGGCATGGCTATCCTTTTATGTCAAAATGCACCCTTTTACCCAAAAGGCCACTTTCCTGAACGGAGGGTTGCCTTCAGGCTCTGTGTCAAAGAGTGAATCCTACAGACAAGTGGATTTTTCTTTCAAGTGTGCTAACAGGCTTGGAACGCCACAACTGCTGGACAGGCCAACTGTTCCACACACGAGATCTAGTCCAGCTGCTCTGAAGATGGTCTTCCACTTACCAGACCTTATTGCTGCCTCTTAGCAGCTTCTTCTATCTGTACCTGCTTGGAGCCTCTCCCGAGATCTTTTAAGGGAAGTGATCCCCATCTCCTCTGTATCTCTTCCATGTGTGTACTTTGGCTTGTGATTTGCTCTGCTAGAGTTTATCTAACAATATAATGCAAGCTGCTTCTTATCTTCCAAGACTTCATTAAACTTTCTGGTCTGCTAATGTTATCCCCCTTTCTCCTCCCTTTTTCTGGTTTGTTTCAAGTGCTGCCAAGGATTGATTTATTTTTATGTGTGTATTGTCATTTCAGTGGGAATTTAGAATGGAGAGGAGGCAATGTAGGTCCTGTCCATCATCAACCTAAGAAACTATATAGCTGTCTGAAAATTGCTCTAAATGCTTATTTGAACCTGGCTGGAGCTCATCTGGCTGTTCACAGACAGACAGACCTCACTGTAAATAGGTAAATTCCCATACAAGTTCCCTAGACCTTGCTAATTATTCTTCATGGATCAAGTAGGATTTAATAGTGTTAAGGGCTTTGGATGACTTTAAATTGTTTCCTGAGCCTCTTGGCAGTTTCCTGTGTGTATAGAAGACCATGATCATAAAGCAAAATAACTATAGAGACTTGCCAAACGTAAGAAGGCTAAGACAAAAATCGAAGTTAAAGCAGAACTTGAACTGGCCTACAATTTATTTTGGGGTGTTACATATTTTTAAGTTAGTTGAGCTTGACCAACTCTACCTTGGATTTGCCAAGAAAATAATTGATGTAATCACAGAGCCAAGAATGATAACATGTGAAGATCTGTGGAGGATTGGCAGGCCCCCAGATCACTGGGAAAAGCCAACGGAGTACCTATTTTTAAACGGCCATAAAAAGTTGCTTCAGAATTAATGACCTTTTATAGAGTGAAAAAAGCAGTGCACACTGATTACCTTGACCCAAATAGGTTTCAGATAGTCTTATATAGTAACAGCAGTAATAAGTAGAGAAAACGTGTATTCATTTATTATATCAACATACAACTAAGTATCCAAACTAAGTAAATTAATGTAAAGTATTGGATTTTTATTTATTTTTATTTATTACTATCTTTTTTTAAGGGTTTAAATCCATATCTTGTCAAACATTTAAATAATTCAAGACATCTGGACTGGGGCCACATTTCTCCATTTTTGCTCAGATATATGTTGGGCTTTTAGATGTTCCAAAGTACACAGATGTAGGATGTTAAACTGAAAATATTAACAGAGTCATAATTCAGATGCCAAATCCTTCTTTGATATGTATGTAGGATATACATTAACAGTTTGCATATATGACTGAAACCTGATGGTGGCTGCCTTACTCTAGAATTTAAAATTAAATTCAAAATGATTCCAATAAACCGTCATTGTTCTAAAATCAAACCAAATAAAATGAAATACGTACTTCTATAGGGTGTCTTAATTAGAAATACGTACTTCTATAGGGTGTCTTAATTAAGAAAGCAAAAAGAATCTCCCCATTTTTGAAGTGGGAGAGAACTATTCAGGTAATACCTGAGAGGAGAAAAAGAGCAGGGGTCCCTCAGAGTCTCCAGGCAACTTTATCCATTGACTCTATAATGTGATTAGATCTTTCCCACCTTTGGTCTTTGTGCATGATGCTTCCTCTTCCAGGATCTACTTCTTTCTCTTTTTTTCCCTTAGAAATTCTCCACTCATCCTTCCAATCTGAACCCTGTGAAGCCTTTCTTGCCTCACATTTTGAGTTAGTTCACTGTCTTCTGTGTTCCCTTGTTTTGTACATTCGGATACAACCAACATCTGTTGAGTGTCTACCTGCCTACCGGGCACTGCATTGTGCAATAATAGCTTTCTCACAGGGGCAGGACCAATTTAAGAAGCTAAAACCAGCTCGTTTTTTTATAAGGTATTTATTTATATTTAATACGTGTACGTCACTTCATATGTCATTATGTAATAAAATATATAAACACAGTCCCTGACTCCAAGTTCCTGACTTCAGCATAAGACAGGATGTAAGGGATGCTTATTCAGCACGGCAATGTAAGACAGTGTGTGTCAGTGCCATGAGAGTCAGAAACCAATGTGCCAAGTGATCGGGAAGAGACCATAAGGGGTTGGTGTGCGGGCCAGGCCTTGGGTCTGTTAGGAGGTAGAGGTGCTCAGTGTTTGCTGAGTACTGAGTGGCATGTTGCAGGTTGACGTCTAGGGGAAAGGGCCACCCACGCACTTGTTTATTCATGCACTCAGCACATGCTTGAGTGCACACTAGACACCAGACACTCTTCCAGGCACTGGGACATTGGTTATCATTCCAGGTGTGGACTCTTCTTCAAATACATATTGTGTTAGATTCTTAAATAAGAACTGAATTCCAGGGTTGATGAGGCTCTTTAATGGCCATGATGCCCATCTAGTTTTTTTATTTCTAACTTCGAAGATAATGGCAGCTGCTAAGGAATTAATATGGACGCTAGATTTCAAGCATCCCTCATTCCATTTTCAGAAAATTTACCAAAATAGCAATACGAGAAAACCACAAATATGTTCTAGCACTCTCTTTCACATGTTTCCAGGCTAACCGCATAAATGAGGAATGAAAGTTTCAATAAAGGATCAGCTCTACACTAGGAATAAACAGACAATTAGTCTAGATAAAACTTTCTGATTGATATTAGATCCTCGCTAACAGTGTGGCAGGATCTGGGAAAATAAGTTTAAAAAGAACTACCTGTAACATGGAAAGAATTTGAAAAATATTAAAAAGGACCCATTACACAGCCCCAGATGATCTTAAGACAGTCACGAGAAAATCGTCCATCAGTCCTGATCATTCCGACGAGGTATGAAAATGACTGGCTGCACGTGAGAAGGGCCGTCTGTACCAGGATGACTCAGACCCCACAGATATTTTGAGACATGGTTAGTGTCTCTGAGAGAATTAGGATCTGGAGCCCCCGTCGGTTCTGAGACTTTCACTGAGACAGTGCACAAGATTTGGCACGAATCAAAGTTTACACGTACGTAACCACTGTCTGCTAACCTACAGCCACAGTTCCCAACGTGGAGCCGAGAATGAACTCTCTAAAGTAATTTGTTGTTACCATCAACATTTGTGAAAGAAAAAGAGTCTTAGATGCCTAAAAGCAAGGCTTGCCTAACAAAAATTATTTTGTAGGAAAAAAGTTCACTTCTGGATGGAAAATCTGCTGCATTCCATGTTAGCTTAATATGTCTTTAAAGCAACAAAATACTTGACAATTAGAAAATGATTAACAAGAAGGAAAATGCAACACTCATTTGTGGAATGTCAGATACAAAGAGAGGGCTGATCTATGAAGACCCAGGTTGAAAAGTCTGTCCTGTCTCACGGAAGAACGGTATTAGTAATTCAGGGGACGACTGTCGAGGAAAAACACCGAAGGCAGCGTTCAATTGCTCAATTGCCTTCGGTTCTCTTTTACTTTGTCATCAGGCTACACACTGAATCTTCCAGTTACCCTCTTCATTCTGCGGCCATTCCCCCCTCTCCTTTCACCCAAAGAGCTGGTTCTGAGCGCTACCCCAGCCCAGGGCGCCCCTTCCCATCTGCACACCCAAGAGGTTATTTCTTTTCCCTCCTCCCACATCCAGGAAAGAGAAGCTCATTGCTTATAGCGCAATTTTGATAACCTAACTGGCAGAACAGTTATTCAAATTTTCAGCCTCTGAATGCAGCAAGATCAACCTGGCCTATCCACATAAATAATTTTGACACGATAAGTATGCGAGAGCGATGATAACCGATAAGTGAAGCAATTACCTTGCTTTTTTGGATTATATTAAATGAAGATTCTGATAGAGTAATGAAAAGAGACAAAGCAGACGAGAAGTCGGCTACAGAGCTTTTGGGCACCGTGTTATCTCTATTATAACATATTGAAATAGAGAAGCTATCACCAATCATGCATTTCTATGTGACTTCTGGCTTCTCACAGTGAACAATGAATAAATTGTCACAAGACAGTAACTGATAAATTGGGATTGGCAGTGCTTTTTAAAAAGCATAAATAAACTTACTAGTCACCTTTTTCTTTCTCAAAGCAGATTTTAGGGGACTCGCGGGGGGATTTGTGGCCACTGACGTTCCCCTCTGTTCCTGACCTCTATCCAGCCCCGCCCCTGCCACTGTTCTTTGTTCACTAATCAATTTTAAGGACTCAGGGCTGTGTTCTGCCATTATCACCACATTTCACCAATCGGTCCTCTTGATTTAGTAACGTGGCTTGACTATCTGAAATTCACAACCACTTCAAGTTAGTTTACAAAGTTTATTTTAGCTTAAAAAGCAAGTTTTACAAATAAGGGTAAGCATAAAATATGGACAATTAGTTCATGGGCTTTGGAGTCTAGCAGAATGAAATTTTTTTTAACAACCCACAAATCCTTTAATGATGGCCCAGTCCTCTATTCGCAGGTTGTTCAGAAACAATGCTCCCCTTGTTATAAATGTCTTAAAGTAGAGAGGGTCTTAGGTGTGAGTGAAATTTTCTAATTTCATTCCAACTCAGTATCCTGGCAAAGTCTGTTCACCTAGTGGTTTGCAGGTTTAAAGATGACTTTATTTATTTACGTTTTCTTTTTCAGACGGTCTGTGGCTGGAGAGGGTATGGTTTAGGAATGAATAGAATTTAGTCCTTTTCACAATTACAGTGTGGACCGCCTAAACTCATTCTAGTAACACACTGCCCGCCATGGTGCAGAGGTTCAAGTCCCAGTGCCACCTCTACTCATGGTGGGACACTGGTCAAGTCCATTTTACTCTGAGTGTCTCTTCTGTGAAACAGGAATCACATGCTTTAAAGGAGACCATGTTAGTAAAAGCACTTTGTAAACAATTAGGCACAGTACAAATGCTGGTTACCATTGATCTGGCTGGTGGGTGCCCTCAGGGTTCAGAGAAAGAACCAGGCTCAGTGCTGCCTTTGGCTTTAATAAGAGTTTCAGGCTAATCTCGTGTCATTGCAGGGCGGGCTGACTTAGGTCCATGAAACCGAGGGTGAGGGAGGAAGCATGGTTAGTCTTCAGCACCGAAGCAGAAGCATTTATTTCCTTTCTTGCTAAAAATGCATAAGCAAACCACTCACGTGGACGCTTTTCAAAATGAAAGGGCCAATAAAGTTATTAAAAGCAAATCACATTCGATTAAATTATTATTACTACAGTGTTTAAAATAACATTTGTTCTGTTGATCAAGTTCCAGTCTTACTGCATCAGTAAAGAATTCGCCTTTAAAGACCAGAAAAACAACAACATGGAAACGAAGCCCAGGGCCTGCGCTGAAGACTGGCTCTTTGGATTGTTTTTCACGAGTTCTTTACAACAAGCTTGCGCTGCTGGAGCTCAGATTTCCAGACCTCCAGTCACATGAGCTAAGGCTGTGTAGGTTCAGCAAATCCAAGGATGAGGGGGAGAGATGCAAGGAGGAAAAAGGAGGTGCTGGTATCGCTAACTCAAAGCAAGGTCTGGTTTTACATGAGTTTGGCAGTTGTTTACTTTAAGGACACAGTTAGCAAGCACATTTCTATTTGTTACTTAGTCCTGGTCTTCTTCAATGTATAATTTCTTCCCTCCCATAAAAAAAGACTAGTTGTTGCAGTTATTTGAAATAAAGGCAAAGAAAATTTGTTAATCTGTATGTTTCCAAAGTCTGACTTATCCCTAAATTGTAGAAATCAGCAATCTTAAAGAATGCTATAACGAGCTTGATCATGACTGGTCATGACCAGAGAGACCAGTGTTTGTCCAAGTGGACCAGGTATGTCCATCGCAACATGGGACCAACTGTATTCCTACCCATACCATCCTGGTCACCATAGCACCCCTCCCTCCGCCCGCCCAATGCCTTTTCCAGAACTTCCTATTACCCAACAACGAAAGGTTAATGACCGGCACACCTGGGATCTCCATAGATCCATTCTGATTGGCCAGGACCTATGTCCTACTGGTTGTTGAATATCTGAGTATCATAGATGTCTGTTTAGTATTACAAAGTCAAGTAGAGACAATAGAGAGCTCTAGTTCAGCCCATGGAATCGAACTTGTGTCTGTTGCCCTTAAAAGAAGTCAAGATAAGCTTAATTGAATTCAACCAGCAAACTTAGGGACATTTAATACTTTTAATCTATGTATTTTACATATGCTTTTACTGGTTACCTTGGGTATATTTGATATGGATTCTCAAGCTTTCCACTTCAGGTGAGTGTTATATACGGGAGAAAAACCAAGACGTAGGATTTGGGCACCCACTGACAAAGGTCCCTGAATTAGCCAAACATCCTGCAAACCATGGTATTGTACCTCTGACAGCCAACCTTAAAAAATATGCAATAGATAGAAAAGAAGGGAGCTTGACCCAGCCCACGCCATTTAGAAGAGCACTGGCATATTTACAAGAGCTGCAAAACTATGTCAGGGCTATTTAATTCCCCCCTCAACCCCAGACCAAAAAATGCTTTCCATAAAGCCTAGGAAGTATTTGAAGACAGTCTGGGATTCCAACTAGAAACATTACTTCTGGATTGTGTCCTTTTGGAGCACTATTTTTTTTTTTTTTGGAATAAAAATGAGGGCTTCTGATGAGATACTCACTAGGGATCTGGCCACTGTGGAATGAGTGCATCTTGAGATCTGAGCAGCGAGACAACACCATGGGCTCCCATCCTCACTGCGTTCACCAGCATTGACCTCGTCCCCTGGAGAGTGGTAGCGGTGGTGGTGATGTCTGTGTGAGGAGGGCACTGGAGTTGGAGGAGGCAGGCTTGCTCCTTCATGCAAGAAGAGAATAAACAGGGGTATAGTCTCCCTCCCACCCACTCCCTGAGGGTCCCTGCTCCTTATCCCTAGTGTCCAGCACATAGTGGACATTTAACAAATATTCTTTGAAAAAATAAATCTCCTTAGAGATGAAACGGTAAGTCCTTTTCTCATACCTCATGCTGGTTCTTCTCCTTGGAATGATTTTCTTTTCATTCTCTTTAGTCCAACTCCTCATTCTTCATTTATTTATTCATCAAATATTTACCGAGTGCTTACTGTAAGCCAGGAACCATGTCAGGCACTGGGATCCAGCCCTGAACAAGACCTGGCTTAAAGGTCACCACCTCTGAGAAGCTTTCCCTGAGTCTCTTGAGCAGGAGTTGCCCCACATCTAGGTCCCATACTATCTGTGCTGCTATAATAGTTATTACACTGCATTCTAATTAGCTGTGCTTGGTTCTTTTCCCTAAAGTGTGATTTTCCTGAAGGCTGTTATTGGGTCTTATTACCACTGCATTCTCACAGCCATCAAAATATCATTTGTGACTAAAGTAGATTGATTGCAAAAGTGACCTTGCCTCTTCACCCTTCCCTGCATCCACAGTCCTTGTCATATGACCTTGTAGCTTCTCCCGTCAAGACGCAATCTTATTTTCTGCTCCTGGAAGGTGGACTGGTCTCATGACTTGCTCTGGTCAACAGAAGGTGGCAGAAGTGACAGGATGCCAGTTCTGAGCCTATGTCTCAAGAAAGAACAAGCCTGAACTAGCTTGGCAGATGATAAGAGACCCAGGGCTCAATCACCTTTGTCTCCCTAGCTAACAGCCAGTCAAACGCCATACATGTGAGTAAGGCTACCCTACACCAGCAGCCCTCAGCCAGCTCCCCAGCTGAACACAAACAGATGAACATGCCCTGCTAAGGTGGGCTGAGCCTGGCTCAGATCAGCCAACTTTCAGCTAACCCATAAAGTCATGAAAAATAATAAATACTTATTGTTTGAAGCCACTGAATATGGTGTGATTTGTTATACAGCAGTAGCTAACTGATACAGTGGCATTTTTTTTTCTTTTAACTTTTTTTCTCTTTCTACCTAAACAACAACAACAAAGGCTGTGTATACTCTTAACTACAAAGATCAGCATTTTGTCTGGGGAGAAACAGTCAGTGCTTAACTTTCTGAAGCTAGCCACTGCCAACCTAGGCCCTGGTAATGAGCTCACTGAATGTCAGAGCTGGAAGTGACCTAGTAGTCATCTTACCTGCCCCTCTCCCCCCATTTCTTGAAAAGGAAACTGAGCCGAGAGAAGAGGTATAATTTTCTCAAGGTCACCTAGCCTCTTCCCAATTGCAGATTCAATCACAGTCTATTTTGGTATAAAACCAGGAGAGAACTGAGGACCTCCATATCTGTGGCACATTTCTCACCTCCCAACTGAGCTTTGATTACCAGTCTTTTATTTATCTTCTTATTTAAAAGGTAGAGTTGGCACAATACATTCATAAACATAGTCAAACTTAATGAGGAGTGCTATGAGCATCCAGGAACGTGAGGTTATCTAATTGCTTCAATTACTAATGAAATGCAGTATGTGTATTTTCTTCTGCCCCATTTATAATGTTTTTGGACCCTCACTGCAGGCTAAACGGATGCCAAGAGCTCCCCAACAGACACATGTGTGTTCAAGCATGCCCCCTAAACTTGAAGCTTATTAGTCTGACAAAGCACCAATTCCTCAACTGACTGCAGGATTATTGTTAAACTCTGACTTGGAGGATATGATCTCTCCTGAGGTTTGTTTGTGAGAGGAGTTTCAGCTGCTGCTGGATCGTGTGATTCTTGGATGACCATCATCAAACAGCGCTCAGTCTCAGGGGCTCTTCCAGCAAGAAAACTAAAATCTTCATCCAGAAAATACATCCTGCATACTAATATTTTTGTGTTTGGCTTAGTAGAATACACTGTCAACCTTCCTTACTGAGGAGGTGGAGGAACCACGGATTGGAGATCAGAAGAAAGAGCTGAGGGTTGTGTTGAGCATTCAAGGGTGGATACAGTGTTTTCCCAATGAAAGTCAACAATTGAGGAACTCATACGTGTCCTGAGTCTAAATTTATAATAATCTACAGCTACGAAGGGAAAGCTTTGGTATTGATTCTTACTTAACCAGAAATCAAACTGAACCTTATCTCATGGCAAAATAAAATTAACTATTTTGTTAATTACAGTCATTATCTTCTCCAAGTTTATTTTGACAGAGGGTCAGTGGTAAAAAGCTATCTCCTTAAATTGTGTCTTGGCTATTATCAATTGCAAATTCATAGTTTTGATAAATGATTTCATTCTCTCCTTTATACTTGCTTTTGGGCCTTTTGCAACAGGTGATTTTTCAGAGAAATGCCTTGGTGACTTAAAAATAAAGAAATGTGAAGAAAGGTCATATCAAAAAGATTAACTATGTGGAGAGGCACAGGCCTTTGAAGTACCTATCAATCACAGGCAGCCTTATCTTTCCTTTTGTTTTCACACTGAGAGTGCTCCAGAACCCTGGAATGTCACAAGCCAAAATTAAGAGGCTGTTGTGATTGGCTTAGGAGTTGTCAGCCCAGAATGACCTTATATGTGGCTTTTGGCTTGAGGCTGAGGTTTTTCCCAGTGTTACATCACAGTTGAGGTCGGCTCTTCAGGAAGTGGAAGAAAGTTCTCAGGTCACCGTGAACAATGAAGGCCATTGCTTTGGTGTCCAGGCAAGTCTCCATCAGTCCTCACTGAGACCTCCCTGATTTTACCTCTGCTCCTCTCTCGGACTTTACAAACCATCCTTCATCTCCTTCTTCTGGTGCCTTCAGAAGCCAAAAGACCCTGGGTAGGAGAAAGTGATAAACTCTGTCAGGATCACAAGGGACGTATCATTTGCTAATAATGTAAATTCATTATTGTCTGGATAGGCAGAACTTCTCTGAAGAGCTGGCTGCTGGTGGCATTTTCCCAAGGCACACATTCTTTACCAAAATGCTAATCTCCCAAAATGACCTAGTTCTACTCAACTTGTGAAGCGGGTGGAGGAAAGGTAAATGAGAAGCTTCCCTGCTATTTTACCATGTCAGAATACGGTGAGTGTCATTCATTCACGCGGTCATTTGTCAAACAGTTGTTGGGCAGCTGCTGTGTGTCAGGCATGCTAGTGGGTATTATGGGGACCTGCATTTTGCCTTCCAATGCTCGTAGACTGGTAGAGGAGGCAGGCGTATAATCAGAAGATTACAAAACATTGGTAGAAATATTTTTCAACTCTTATAGTGGGTCCCTTTGAGTAAACCTAATTTCTGTGTCTTACTATTAATGGACAAATAAACCTACTTTGGTTTGGAAAAGGATTGTAGAGGATGCCAACACAAAGGCAAAGAGTTAAGCCGGAGGCAGGCACATGATGTCATGGGATGACAACGAAGGTGTAGCTCATCAGTATTTGAGAGAGGGGGCGGGAGGACTAGAAAAGCCTTGCTGGGAAAGGCGACTCTTGGGATAAATCTTTGATTCCTAAAGCGGTTCCACTAACACAGAGAATATTAGACAGGGACCAGCTCTGCATCTTCCCCATGGAACCTCTGTCTTTAATGAGTAACTAGCCACAGCAGCTTTTGGAACAACTGAAATACCTTTCAGGGTTGCCCATTCTGTGCTCTGGCAAAGCCACTGGAGACATTCCTGGGCACTGTTCAACTTCTTCATGCTGGCACGTCAATGAACCTGGCCTACTCCGCTGGGGCTGTGATGTGGTTTGTTCCGTGCTTTGTGGTTAACTTCCACTTATGTTACTATTACTGATGTTATCTTGTTATGGATGCTGTAGTAAAAAAAACATTTTTTTTTTTTTGCTCTCTTCCTATGGCTTACGGAAAAGGAGAGTTTTACAAACTAATAGATAAAATTTCCCAACACAAAGAAAGAGTGGAGAGTCCTGTTCTTTGATAAACACATGGGCATTTTCATCTGGAAGGTTTTTGTTTTCAAATGAGTGGCTCTCTTGTTGTTCCTCTAGTAGTTCTGCAACACTTTAGAAGAGAAAAGATTGAAGAGATAGGTAATTTTCTCAGTTGAATTGAGACTTTAAAATTTCCTTGGACTTTTAAGTGATTTTTCTTGCACATTTTGCACATTTTATACATTTTCCATGTAATACACTTGCGAAGGCAGTTCTGGCTTATCTGTGAGTAACTAGGCACTACCTTGGCTCAGACATTCCTAAATCCATCTATTTTAAGAATTTTAAAGTACCTCTTATCATTTCAGAATTCAGATTCAAAGTCAGGGAAAGGAAGAGAGATATTTGTTCTTGGCTTCAGTCCCATTCTGAACAATATGAGGCTGATATGGTAGCTCCGAGAGTGAATTTGGGATGTGTATAGATTTTATTTTAAGACGACTTACATTTCCTTTCATGAACAAGCAAATGGTGGTTTCGCCACCGTCTTCCCCAAGTAAGAAGACGTCTACTGTGAAAGGAACACTCTCTCAGCTCTCACTGGGTCTTTTTAAAATAAAAAGAAAACTGGATCTTACTTGTTTGTGGGAAGATTAAGATCCTTTGCTTAGAAAACCTCTTGCATAGAGAGAAAGTCAGTAACACGCATGAGACCATTTGTCCCATCAGTTCTTGGAAACTTAGTTACCAAGACAGGAAGGGCGAAGCTCAGAATCAAGTCCTATTTCTGGCTCAGGACTGAACGAGCCGGGCAAACAGAGGCTTCCAGGTTCCATCAGCTCCGAGAAGAATCTCAGTGGAATTCTCCAGGCCATCCATTTGGCTTTGCGTTTTGAGTTTTGCCGTTTCTAGAAATAACTAAAATGACTCTGCAGTGAGATTCTAAAGACCACGTAGACTTTACTTCTTAGATGAACCTGTGCTGATGCCCACGCCCCCATCTTCCTCCGCGTCGGAAGATGCAGCGTAGGATCCAGCGCTCCGGGCCTCTCTCCACTCGGCTCCTAGTATCCTGATGTGTTCAGAGGCAAAGGTCAGTCTTAGCTGGGAAACATGGACCAGGTTTTCTCAAGCTTCCCTTCGTGGGTCCTGCGGCTGCATCCTGTCGGATCTCACAGTCTGTGGCCCGCTCTTTCTGGCCAAGCTTCCCGTGCCAACCTCCTAATAATTTCTTTCATTTCCCGGCTTTTCTGTTTCATAGGGCTTTTCCTCTTTGGGCTCTTGTTTTCAATCAAGGTTTTCTTTAGTGAGACAGGAGAAAGGGTCCTTCCGTTCTCTTTGCTGTTTGTGCTCCTCTTCATCATCACCATGGGGCCATTTCAAACTATCATTTTTAAAGGTCACTTGCTTTGTTGTAGCTGCGGTTGAGCCTGACAATGGGTTAACGCCACCCGAACGGGCCATGTTAAAATTACATGCTGTAGGCTCATAAATGACTCTTGAGTAAAAGGAGAAGAAAGTAAACAAGCCCCCTTCCAAGAAACCAACACTGAAGATATTAGTTAAAATGTTAAAGTGTATTAGCCAATTACATAAAATCCTTTTATATTGCCTTGCTTGGTTTCAAACGTGGCATGGGCTATTTTGTCTGTGAACTCAAGTGGAACAAAAGCTACAGAATGCAATTTGTGTCAGGAGCTGGACTACAGAAGGACAACTAATTCTAATTAGTACGAATTCCCCATAGGCCAGAGGGAGGCCAAGTGCAGGAACCAACTGCCTAATGCTGTTTCTATCTTGCAACAGGTGGGCCGGGGCCTTCTAAAGGTTGTCATGGCAATCGCTAATGGTAGACCTTTAGCTGGACACCAGTAATTAATTGCGGGCCTGTCCAGCCTTTGAATGTGATATCTTTTACTACATTTCTGAACGAAAAGAAGATTGGCTCTTCTAATTGGTTAGAATTAAAACAGCAGCCGGCTTTGCCAAGAACTCCCGCAATACAGCGCCAGTCTGATTTCAGCTCCTCAGACTTAGATTCTCTGCCTATCGCTACATGAAGGAGTAAAGAGAGAGGTATTCAGTCCTGATAACACTAATATTCAGTTGCATGTGGGCTCAAGAGTGAGATATTCATGCAATGCGCTGTTTGACCCTGCTTGAGGCCTTTGAGAGGCATTCCTTCAAAATTCTGACAGATGATCAGGAATGCCGTCTGATTTCCTTGTCCTGAGTATGTGCAGTCAGCAGAGGCCTTCTGTGCTGGCCTTCTGTTGGGTTGGAGGGGTGGCCCCTGAGCACTGGGTAGTTTGGGGATGCAGCCAAGAACTGGGTAGCGGTGGAACCACCTGTAGGACGAGGCGACTGAAGAAAGACTGCTGCACCATGAGCTCCACAGGACTCCAGGGATGCCCAGCTGCTGACCCTGGGTACCCCTTCCAGCATCTGTAAGTGGCCCTACCACCAGTCAAAGGCCGACACTGGCTGGCAATTTGAGAAACAAGACATGCTCCAGTTTTAACAGAGTGCCTGAGAAGAGGGTGAAAAGAGAGGCTATTCTCTTCCATCTGGGTTTGGAATTGTGCTCTTGCCTATTCTGGTAAGAAGAAAGCCCATAGCAGGAAGAATAGGTAACAAGTGTGAGTGCCGGCTAAGCACTGCGAGCGCATCACCTTACGTGGTTCTTCCAGCAACATTAGGAAATCAGTACTATTATTGTTCCAGTTTTACAGACTAGGAAACTGAGCTGTAGAGAGGTTGCCTCGCTCAATTGTCGTCCAGACAGTAAGGCACAGAGTCAGGATTCAAATCCAAGCCTGATCCCAAGGCTTCAGCTGTTCACAAAAGAAAAAGCCACTGAAACAGTGCATCAAGCTGTGTTCATTTATTGCAGAAAACAACCCCCCCCTTTAAACAATTCAGTCCAAAACACATTATGTAATCTTTGAACTCTGAGTTCTGAACCCTGAACCTGAATTCCTGAACTATGACCCCGTTTATTGAAATAATTTTTCAAGGGACCTTTTATTAAAAGCTTCTATTTCTAATTACATGTCCATTTTTCCTTCCCTTTCTTTTGACCATAATGGGAAATGCAACTCTTCTTTCCCCTTGTTCCAATGGTTAACGTGTAAACAAGGAACTGGCCCCCTCCTCACTGTATCAGTCAAAAAACACTTTTGAAAATTTCCAGCCACTTCTCTGCTACGTCTGATGTTTTTGTTTAAAAAAGTAATGTTTTAGTGAAGCAAATTCAGATTCAATCCATTTTAAGAAATGGATGTTTTAAAAAATATGAGGTTCTAAGCAAAATGATGCAGAATTATATATTTATGAGAATTAACTTGTTTTCATGTATAGTTCAGCTTCTCCTGGGGGATCCAGTTCCTTCTGGCTTCATTGGATGAGAAAAATACACCTAAAAGTGGTTTTCATAGAGATCTTAGTTCTTTAGGTGAACCCTTGAGTTTGAAATATTTATTCTTGCCACTCTGCCAGTGTGAGTGAGGAGTACACGAGGAGAAAGAAAGCTGAGGCATCTTCAGGAGTTCAGTTCCCTGGAAAAGGTCTTAGCGCTGCTCTTTGACCGTCTTTTCGTGCTTTGTTATGTGGGCAACAGACTCCCGCGCTGTGTTAATGGCACGTTCTCTGTGTTGATGTATGTGTGTGCTCCGGCTTTCATCCTTACCTACACACGTGCAAAACACAACAGTTTGTTTTTAAATTCATTGAACAGATGGAAAATTTCTGGGCTGTGGACCACAAAAGGAGAAAGATTTCAGAGAGTCTTACTGTTTTAATACTGTTTCTTTATCAGGCCCTACTGCTCGGTAAATAAGGCAGTCATTGGAGTCTCCGTGGGTTTACTTGTACCAAACAATTGGACTGCAATTGCTCCGGAGAGTTATGCCCCCACCCCCATCCTGTTACTGGAATCGTTTTATGAATAAAAGGCTTTTAACATGACCTCCCAAGATTTTTGACTCTTCTTGCTCGGGTGGCACTAGAGGCTAAAACGAGGCTCCTGTTAATAACACATTTGCATAAGTTGATCTGAAAGATCCCCATGCGATTACATGACTCCAGTGTTGGCCTGTCATCTCACAAAAGCCTGAGGTACTCGTCCCAAAGAGATCAAAACTCAAGAATTAACTAGTCTTCATAAAACGGGAACATCTCTAGGAGCCATAAAACAAATGATTATCATTTCTTTTTGGCGTTGGACTATGCCAAGCTAGAGAAAAACAGAGCTTTCAAACGTTGACAATCTGGTATATTGAAGTATGACCATTATTTTTTATTTTCCACATTTTTGGTCCAAAGACAGTTCTGAGTAATTGATTCCCATAATGAGCTATGGTTCGTTAGTCAATTTAATTTATAATTGAATTGGATGGATGTAACTCTGTGTAAAATTGTCTCTGAAGAATCTGTTTTGTTCGTCTGTTCAACTTCTGACAGGGATGGAAGAAAATCTAAATTATTCCCTCCTGCAAGGGGAGAAAATTCAGAGTCTCAGCTTCCCTGGTGAAATTAAGAGAAAAAAATATTTTTAATAGTTGCCATGCAAAAATATTATGGCTTTACTAAAATTTATACAAGCATGTCAATTAACACATTCGTGGCGAGGTTGGTGGATCCAGGCATCTGAGTAAATGCCTGAGGCAAAGACCTTTCCTGAACACTGAGAAGGATTTCTCATTATTAGAATGAACACCAGGGCTCTCTGCATTTATTTTTATCAGTTATTGACAACGATGGCCTTACTGCTACATAAATATACCCCGAAAACAATAGCTCTAATTCTCCAGGTGTTTTGCAATCATCACAACTTGTAGTTTCTATACATTGCTGATAATGGTGTAATTTGGGGAACAATTATTAAAATAACCATGTAGAATTTTTTTTTCCTAAGTTTCGAAAGACTGTCGGGAAATGTTTAATTGTTAACAACGGGCTTTCATTCTTGTTCAAAGATTTTTCTCCTGTTCCCCAAGCCCTTCACATTTAAAACTTTTACAACCATCTTAGCACACACTCAAAACAAAGCCATAATTATGTAAAAAGAAATGTTTTACAGTTAATGCCATCTAAGACACTCACCAAGTGCCAAAATGCATAGGATTTTGGTAAAAGGCAATCTGTTCTTTGAGGATAATGCATGCAAACTGCTCTTGTGTAAAACCTGAGGCAGGAATAGTACACCGCCTTAGATCACACCTATGAAGCTGACTTTGATACTATGCCCAGAAGTGGGTTACAGCCTGTGATTTGAATGAAGTTTAATCATTTTTAGAAGCGAAGGGCCTTTAGGGGACTCTTGTTCCATAAGACTTATTATGTCTAAGCAAGACGAAGGCATGGGCTTTATTCTTCCCTGTTAACAATAGTAATACAGTAATGATCTCTAATGATGGACTGTTGTGTGAGATAGACTGGGAAGAAAAGCTAGATGAAAACAGCTGTCATTTTACATCATCAGACCCTGTTCTTATGTGGACAAAGAGATCGGGAATTCACATCCCGTAATCTGATGGAGAAGGCATTATATCACTGTATGTCCACTGCCATTTGTATGGCTTTCATCTAATCCCTTGCAAACGTTAAAAATATATATTTCAGTTAGTTACAATGATATGTATAAATAGGGTTGAATGAAGGTGGGTCAGGATGTAAAGGTCAAATGTTACAACTCCCAAGAGATACATCTTTTGCTGTTTCTCTCGGCACACGTACACCTGACTCCTCTCTCTTTTCCTGGCCTTCAAAGGGTGTTAGCCAGTTTTCATTCTGCACATTTGTGACATAGACAAAAAAAAAATAGATATTTCTTTTGGAAAAATACTGTCCAAATGAGCCAGGCTTGACTTTGGCTCTCTGATTCTAAAGAAAGCAGGAATTAGCTTCATCAGGTGGATCAAAATCATTAGAGATCCCTTACATTCACAATTGTTACGTTCCCCCTGAAGAATTCTTCAGGGGGACTCGTCTTTTCTGTAAGTCAGCTATGTAAAACGGCTTGAAAGGTAAATCTAACAAAATATTCAAACCCACATCAATCTTTCATACATAATGCACAGCTCAGTGAGGGCCGACTCCGGAGCCCAGATAAGCAGTGTCACAGGAAGTTATGTCTATGGCAGCAGAATCAATCACCTAGTAACCAGCCTAAGTTACATTTTTACTTTCGTCCTTAAACTCTTTTGAGTCTACTTTGAAAAGTATTGTTTTTATCTAAAGTAGTAGATCAATACCGGTGGTCAATACTCATTCATTTCCAACCAACAAGGGCAATGGTGAGCGAATCCCTTTAGACAGTCTCACGGCAAGAAATGTTGGGTTGAATAGTAGATCATTAATATGTCAAATTTTAAGTGAGGATCTTAAAAAATCTCCTCTAGGACAACCTTCAGTGGACACCCCCATTTGTTCCTCAAGACAATGGTCCTGTTTCTGGGAGTTCCAGTACCATCATCGAAACCTTGTACATTGATAGGTCCTGAAGTTTCAGTCCAGATCCCATAAAGTGTAAACTATTATTTATTTATAGTTTTGGCCTTCGTGAGATTTTGTAATGGATTTGGTGTGGTGGGCTGAAAGCTTTTGCAGTGGCACTAGTGAATATCAGAGTGGAAAATGGGGAGGGCTCCTCTGTTCGAGGAACCCCGCTAACTTCCAGATCTGCTCACTGGTCTTGAGATCAGGAGAAAGAAGGAAGATTTGGATACTAGTGACACAAATCAACCTAACTGTTTGCTAGTTTACACAGTATCTGTTTACCAGTTCCTGGAGGGCAGGGAGTCGGGCTTGTATTTCATTGTGTTCAGGGGTTGCTGCTGTCTGTTTTGCACCGATACAGATATTAAGGGCGTATCCAATGGAGCTATTTCTTGGGTGCCTCACAGTTTGGACTTATAAGCCACAGCTTGCTGTTGATTCAGTCCGGCTTTGCTTCTACGACAGCAGAGGATTGGCCTGGGTGAGAAGTGGGTAGGCGTGGCAGGACTGGCAGGATTGGGAGGACCATCAGGTGGCCTTTAGAGGAGCAGCAGGCTTCAGGCTTTGGGAGAATAGAGGGAGGCAGGGTGGAAAGTGAAACGGACAAGAAGGAGGGGACTGGCACCTTCCTGGACCCGTGCTCTTCAATTTCTTTTGATGGAACATGTCTCAATAAAAAAAAAAATCCCTTGCGCACACATCTATACATGTTTGTTTATAAATTATATGCACGTGCCACTATCATCGGTTAACATCTCAAGCACGATGCCCAGAGCAAAATTTATCATTTATGACAACGAATGTAGCTGCCTTAAAATATTTTTTTGATTATTTTTGGTTGACTTATTGCCATATAAAATTATATTGTTCTTATTTTAGTTAGTAATGTGCTCTTGAAGCGCTCAAGCTAGGAAGAGTGGATGTCAGCTTGTGCTTACGTTACTGGCATCATCTTTGATCTGTAGTTTTTTTTTTTCTTCTGCATGAATTTCAAGCTATAGTTTTGTGGCAATTTAAAAACATAAGGGGTCCAGTTTGCAAGGTTAGTGTAACTAAAGTCAGATAACAGACTCCATAAATCCATTCTATCCATGCATGGAGCCCGCAGTAACGGCATGTTGTGTATAGCATCATTGCCTCCCCTTAGAATCCAGTGGGTACTGCACCACTCAAGGCTGCCTGATGTATAGACACATCGGAGTGGGCATGAATGTCAGTTCAAATAGCAAATACTTATCAAATTTATTTTTATACAAATATAAATGAACATCCCAATATTTTTTCCTGCATGACAAATTATCATCTTACGCAGCCCATTTTGGAGAATGCTGTGCTAGGCTACAGGGGAAATACCACACTGTTCTCTGGGTAGGAACAGACTTCGTATGACATGAATGTCGGAGATCCTGAATTCTATCCTCCCATTTAGGGGAAGGTAGGCTTATATTATAGACAAAGAGAGTCACTTCTGCTGCTTCTCCTTTTAAGCAATACATAAGGATAGGAATTTATTTATCCATTCATTAATTCTATAAATATTTACTGGAAACAATCTGTAAGTCTGGCATTCAGTCTCTCTGTCTGTATGGAATTTATGGTCTAATGGAGAATATGGAAGCAGCCAAACAAGTGCTGCAGTGACGGTGAGCACAGGGGTTCCGTGCTGCAGGGGGGCAGCTCACCAGGATGCGCAGGGCCAGGAAAAGCCCCCTGGAGGAAGGGATATGGGAGTTGAGGCCCTCAAACTAAGTAGGACTGGTCCTACAGTGGGAGAGAGCAGGTGTCTTAGAAGAACTGAAGGACATCCTTGAAGGTTGGTGTGTGGAATATTAGGTCGTGGGAAATGAGACTTGGCAAGGTCTTCTCTAGTCTGTTATTAAAGTTTGAACTTTATCCTGAGGGCAAAGGAAAGCCACTCCAAGTGGGGGACAAGTATGATGAGAGGCAGTCAGGTACAGAAAGCATTTCCTATGATGCCTGGCACGTGCTAAGTGCTCAGTAAATGGCAGCTCTGATGAACATTATCAGCATCATTATCAGATTTGATGTATCAGTGTTATTATCCACTTTGATCTGTGGAGTCAGCTGCCTAGTTGCAATTTGGAGAGCAGATTGAAGGGGACAAGATATTTTTATCTGAGCTCTTTATTTTTTTTTTTCTTGAAGTATAGTCAGTTTACAGTGCTGTGCCAATTTCTGGTGTACAGCATAATAGTTCAGTCATATATATGCATGCATGTATTCCCTTTCATAGTCTTTTTCATCATAGGTTACTACAAGATGTTGAGTATGGTTCCCTGTGCTGTACAGGAGACTCTTGTGGTTTATCTATCTTATATATAGTCGTGTGTATCTGCAAATCTCGAACTGGGGACTCTTTATTCTTAGTAATTTCTTCTCTTTACTTCTGAGATTTGCTGAGCCTACTTAATCCTATTCCTTCCCCCTTGAAGAATCTTTTATAAAATTTTAGTTTTATCTATGTATTTATTTATTACTGAAATGAACTCAGTGGGAAGAGGTAAGAGGGGACCCTGAGGGAAAGAGAAATGGATGAGACCTGGAGAAGTGTTACTGAAGAGCCTTCATCATGGAGAATCACATATCCCCTGTGGAAAGCATCTCACCCTGGGCTGGGCAGGTGCACACACCTATTAAATACCTGCTGACTGACACAGTTTTTCTGTTAACTTGAGGAAACCTGTCACTCTTGAGTGCATGGATGACTTCCTCTTTTCCTGTATGAAAATGTCTTTTTTCCCCTCTCTTTTGCAGTGTGTGTTTGCATGTGTGTGTGTGTGTGTGTGTGTGTGTGTGTGTGTGTGAGATGTGTGTATGTTTGATAAGTTCATATAACTGCATGGTCAATTTCTTTAGCCTGCCTTCCTGGAGCAATTAAAGAGAAGATAAATAGGGGGAGGGTATAGCTCAAGTGGTAGAACACGTGCTTAGCATGCACAAGGTCCTGGGTTCAATCCCCTCCTCTAAAAATAAATAAATAAACCTAATTACCCCTCTCCCCTGCAAAAAACAAACAAACAAACAAACAAAAAAACAAAAAAAACCAAACCCAACAATAACAAAAAAAGAGAAGATAAATAAAAGTAAACAAAAAAAAAAAAAAAAAGAAGAAGAAAGAAGCAATTGCCTTCGCTTTTAAACATTGTACTGAGCGTATTCGTCAGCCACTGTTGCGTTAGCTTCACAAGTCATGTCCCATTGAGGTGAATTCTTCATTGAGCACTCAGGATCGAACACTTTTTTAGATTATGTAAATTTTAACAAAGGTTTTGGTAATGACAGTGTTGACGATGATTTCTCTCGGTGTCATCAACATCTGCGCAGAAGAATTTAGAGAGCTTGTTTTTCTTTGATGTCCTCAAGCTGCCATCCTGTCAGAGGGAGTTAGCCCCAAACCTTTCTCCCGACTATTAGTCTCAGCTCAAAAACCATCCAAAGGAATACAGATGTGGAGTTTCACCTTCTGAGTGGGGAGACAGGCTATGGAAAATTGTCTTAGAAACAGTCAGAGGAATCCATCAAAAGTACCGTTTTTAAAGGAGCAGGCACCGGCTGTTGAGGGGATAAAAAGCTAGGTGCTGTAAAAACCTCGCTGTGTTTCAGGCATTTCATCATACAAGGAAACAGGTGGCTTATTCCCATTTTTGGATACACTCATACCTGCTGTGCTGAAATTAAACATTGCATGAAACAGGTATTTAGAATGCCCATCAGAAAAAAGATTAAAAACAGTAAATCTCAGGCCCATGAGGCCCAGACTAAATCTGGCAAGCAGCCGATTCTGCAAAACACTCCCTACTTTGGAAGACAGCAAACTTCAGCCCGGCCAGGCAAAGAACAGACACAGACGCTGCAAGAGAATCTTTTCTTTTTCTTTCCTGCATGAAGCACACTGATGCCTCAGTCCTTTTCTCAGCTAGGACAAAATTTATTCCCAAAGGAGAGAGCTTCATTCCCTGAGACAAGAGTGTGAAAAAACTCAGAAAGGAAAGACGTGTGAACAAGAAGAACACCTCTTTAGATGATGAAGAGGGAAGTCCACACGGAGATGTGAGGAAGAACTAGCTTGGATCTGAGATGGATCGTCTCCATCTGTCAAAATGTGAAGTTGTGCTGTTCCGCCACCTTCCCTGGCTTAACTGCAGCGAGACATGATTTCCCTCCAAATAAGCAGCAAAACAAATATTAGTTTGTGATTCCGCGTACAAGTTTGAAAGTGCATGAGAAAGGCAAACGTAATTTAAAGTTGGCATTGGGAAGCGGAGGGTCCACCGTTTGGAACAGATGATTTTTTTTTGTGCACACTGTCAACTTATAGTTTATCTCTGACTTTTACGTGTGCTTTCCCTTTGGGGTGCGTTTTCATCCAATACTGTTCCAGATTTATATGTGTAATATAGCCCAGAGAATGATGTACAGTATGCAACACTGCTGCTGTTGGTACTATCCATTTACCACAATAAAAAGTTAAAAAGACAAAATGTAATGATAATAGTAAACAAAAAAAAAAATCAGTGCTTTTCTAGTTTCTCGATAGTTTTGTCTACTATTCCCTCTAGTCAGGACCAGTCAACTATTTTAAACCTTTTCCCTCTTGACCTTCACTTCCATTTTGTCCCTTTGTCGCCGTATTCCTAGAGGTCCCTAAAGCCTCAAACATTCCTCTTGTTTTCATATTTATAATAAGCTTTAATAAAATGATTACTTGCTCATTTAAAAATGCTCAATTTCCATCTTTTCTGAGCTTTACTTTTAGCTTTTTCCCTCTATTTACAGTGTCTTTGAAGCAGTGTGTGTTTTTATTTCTGCTGTTTCTCCCCTCTTCTCATGGTCTTCCCTTTCTGCCAGCTCTGACCCCTTCCAGTCACATCTCTTCTTTCCACCTTCTTTACTCTTCAGTTATCTCTTCCTCTCTGCTTCTTTCATCAGCTGCCTCTTCCTTCCCTCCCTCCCTCCCTCCCTCCCTGACTCTCTTTCTCCTTCTGTTTTTGCCTTTTTTCTATCAGTTTATCTCTACTTCCTCTTTCTCTGTTTCTTTGCCTCAAAAGATCCTCTGTTGTAGAGGTAAACATGGAACTAGTACAGATATAACGTGTGTGTTTTCTCTGAAATACTAAAAGCACAAGAAAAGTATGAGATAAATTATTCATGACAACCATGTATCAGACACAAGGACACTGCAGTATTAGAACACGCCTTAGAATTGGAATGACCAGAACCTCCTGTAAGTGCGTGGGTACTGGACCACAGCACTATGCTTCTTCCAAGAGCACTGCACTTGCAAATATGTCATTTTATCCCAAATTGCAAGTATCTAAGGGTCACTATTAGAATCTCCCAACTATTGTAAATTCATCAAATTTACTTATGCTCACAGAACGCTATGCCCCGGAAGTTCGTAGGTCTTCTGCTTGGGCTACTGGCAGCTTTAAGACACCACAGGTGCACGTCAGAGGAACTCTGTGTTGGAGCTGTAAGGTTAGCTCAGATCCGAAGAGTGGATATTGGGAATACTTGATATTAACCCTGGGGGTTTGAAGTCAGGCCCCACTGCAAACATTTGCAGAGGAATTGAGGAAACTGGTCTTTTTATTTGGGTAGAGAGGTGAGGGCAATCAAGGAGATATTAATCCTAATTGTTAAGTTTTAGAGTTAAAATAAAGAAAGAGAAGGAGGCACAGAGATTGCTAAATCACAAGGGAGTTACTGGATACTTGTCTTGTGTTTCTAAATCTAAGTCTCCTGTATTGATTCTTTTTAAAATTTGTATCTTGCATGAGGCGGAAAGGAGTTTTGTCTTCATTTCTTACAGAGATTCTAGGATGTGTGTGTGTGAATTACGTTTACTTTAATGACTTAAACTCACTATGGCCTCCAACACCTCCCAGGGTTTATAAGCCACTGTGCAAGAACTAGTGAGCAGGTTATGAATGCCTCCGGGGCAGGGATCATAGTCCTCCCTCCAGCTCTTAGCTTGGAGTCTGGTGCAGCGCTGTGGTACTTAATATACGGGTCGACTTTCACTATGGGAGGCTGTCACCGCACACTTGTTTCTCCCTTGGTTGTGGCTCTGCTCTGCTCCACGTGTCTTTTTCCTTTCAGAATCCTGAGTCAGAAGCAGCAAGCCTTCTCTGGGATATGCCATCCCTCTGTCAGAGGAGAAAGAACAGGAGAGACATGAAGAAAACACATATAAAGATCCTAAAAGCTTTTACTCACAACAGGTGTACCTACCATTTGCTCTCATCTCATTGGCCAAAGCAAGTCACGTGACCAAGCTGATAGCAGGCGGGCGGAGTTAGCTTCTCCCTAGGAAGGTGTGGTAAGTCACAGGGCAAAAGATTGACCTAAAGTATGTTTACAGGGGAAGAGGAGTGAATGAATGGAAACAAGACTGCAATTTCCATACATAGTAAATGCTATAGAATTGAATTATAATTGGAAGCAGTTAATGACCAATATATTCTATTGAGAGTGTGTAGACTCCTGAGAGTTTTAAGAATTATTTTATCTTTATCTTTCTCAGCAAGATCCTCCACTTACAAGAGGAGTTAAATAGTAAATCAGATTGAGTACTTAATGCTGATTCAACAACAGCATAAGTGATTATGAAATGGTTAGACAACAATATATGACAGAAAGAAATTGTGGAGTTTTTGTTTTGTTTTGTTTTGTTTTAAGAACTGGGGAAAGACTTTGGGTAGAGTACTCAGACCAGAAATTGATCTGCTCCTGCCCAAATCCGAAGGAGTTTTAAAAAATCCCACTCACTACAACTAACACAGAGGGAAGAAATCGGATGATTTTGTAGAATGTCCATCCTGCGAAATCGGCCAGTATTTATTGGCACAGAGACGTGTGACAGCTGATGAAAACATCTTGTTTCAGCTCAACGTGGTTGGAAAAGTCTGAGGACCTGAAAGTCTGAGCCTTCCCTGATCTCCCTGACAGGACACTGTCTGACCCGGATGCCTCTCTTCCCAAGCTCCTAGCTCAGTTCGCGCCTGCGTTCTGGGATTAACTTCTCCTCCACCAGACTCCGTGAGGGCTGGCACCCCGACTCCTGCTAGGTGCTCAATAAGTATTTGTTAAATGAATCAATATATGTTAAGCAGATGCTGACAGAGAGGCTGAGGATTCTCTGCAGTTAGCAATAAGTCTTGATAAAAGGAAATGATAAAATTCCTGAGGATTGTAGGCTAGCATGTGCGATATTGTACGAGGCCAGAAGTGATGTACCGGGCAAGTGTGAGTGGATTTAACTCAGCTTCCAAATGCAGAGAAACTTTAGTTCATCCCAGGTCCTTCTTGTAGTTAGATTCGTATCTTAATTGTAGCCTGTATTCTATGACCGTATCTATATTTAAATTATTTAACTACTTCTTTCTATTTCATTGCATAACATGCAATTAGCCCTTCTAAATGATTCCTTTTTATTTTTTTTCTGAATTTAAAGAATCTTTTCTGGTGTGGCTAAGAAGTTCTAAAATGGACGGACTTAGACTTCATCACGTGTCCAGGTAGTCAGAGAGGGAAGATCGCAAGGAAGCAACGTCCCTCCCAGCATCGACCTGAGCAAGACCTGAGTCCCTTTGGGTCATCCTCACCTGCATAAACACCTGGTACACAATAAGCGCTCAATAAGTATTTGCTGAATTGAATGGGAAAGTTAGGGACAGGTTGTGGTGATCGGACAGAAAGTCTAACTCATACCTGGCCCCAGAAATCCCAAGACTGAGCACCCAGCTGAATATGTCTGAACAACACATTACAAACCAGGGGAAATGCAGGAGAGCATTTCTTCCCTACCCCATTACTCTGTGGGAAATATAAATGAAATAGATCATTTACATACCAGCATAATGTGCCTAGATATAACAGGTTATTTGCATAACTGCATAATGCCACCAATCAGGGAAAAAGCCTTAAATATTTCTGGGATGCGAACATACAGAATTATATAAGGTATGCATATCAACCAATAATCAGAGCCTTCTCTTCTTTGTAACTTGGATCCCAATAGAGAGAAACAAATCTAAAGAAATGAATGAACCTCTCCAGCACCGTGAAATGAACGAGGGGTACTGCTTGTAAGACACCAGACGCCATGACCCCAGCCCAGCGTTCTTGCTCTCCATCATGAGCAATTGCTAGGGACCTGTGCTCATTGGAATACAAGAGCGAGGCTTTTTCAAGATAATTTTAGGGTAAGTAATGAGGAAGCGAGGACAAGAGTGTTCTCTTAGGTACCAAATACCTTACTTTTCTCATTAACAGTGATAGCACTTTGAGGTACCAGCAGGACAAGGGAAGAAAAAAAGGCAGCATGGTTTAGCGAGCTTTAATAATTTTTTTTTCATCTCCAGAGTAGCTATGCCAGGCTATATATTTACCTTAGTGCAAAAGTTCTGTAGTGTGTACAACTCCTCTGAGTTCATTATATTTTTTAATGTATCTCAGACTAATTTCAGATTCTGATTTCCCAGTGTAAACCAGAGTAACAAATATATAATTATTCTCATAAATAACTCAGCACCTTATATTTCAAACAAGTTTCCCCACAAGGCACAAGTGCCCTATATTAAATTCTTTTAAGTGTAAGTTGATTAAGGTAAAAATTAGTTGTTATTACCTTATGGACATTTTAGTTTTAGCAGCAATTCAAAGCCAGGCCTATCACAAGTAGATTTGTTGCCGCCCACAGGTATAATCATCAAGAAAATTAATAATCATGTTCAGTGTGACTATAAATCATTGTGGTTTAGGCAATTAATTTCTGTAGAAAAATGAAAGATCTATAAGTATTATTACTGTGCGAACTACATGTTGTGAAAACCCAGATCCAACACGGTCAAATTGCAAATGCAGGGTTTCTAATTTCAGGGTGTGATAATATGGAGTCATCAGAGGCAGGGAAGCTGACGATTCTGAATAAATAATGTGGTGATTTTTAGCGGTTTATGACTGCAGCTTTAGGTGCATACAGTATTCAGAATCTCTAAACCAGATGCGGTGAAAAGAGTTGCTAATTTCTAGTAAAGGCAGAGAAAGGGACCAGAAGAAAATGGACATGGGGGTGTTCGAAAGAACTCACCCTCATGGCTGGGCAAATATTCTGAGAGCTGTAGTGTGACTCACACTGTTTACAAAATTACTTTCACAAGACTTCTTTTATTCTGTTTTGTTCAGGATGCAGAGTCAGATTGGGGAAACGCAGAGCTCTAATTAAAAAAAAAATTGTAATATCTACTGGTTTGTGAGTACTTATGGTATACCAGACGTCTCCTAGGAGCTTGCTTTCTCATTTAATACTCCCGACCGCTTTATGACGTGGCTGTGACCATCTCTGTCATTAGCTGAGGAAAGAAACTCAGAACGGTTAAATAATTTGTTCAAGGACAAAAAGCTGGGAGATGGTAGGGTCTTGGTTCCCATCTAAGTTGACCACCAAAGTTTAAGGTCTCCTTCTCCAATTTCATTCTCTGTTTTTTCTTTATTCATCCTCTCTCTTTTTTCTTTCCCTTTAATTTTTCTATTCCTGATTTCTTTTTCAGATTTTTCCCTCTTCCTTTGCACTTTTCCCTTGTTGTTGTTTGCCGTCCCCTACTAATATCTGTTTCTTACTGATGAATGTTTCTCAGCCAATTAACGGCCCCTCAGCTCGAAAGGCTGCTGCCCCTTGTGCAGTTGTGGCATTGGTAGGTGTGCCGATCTGAAGAACAGTTTATTTCTCTTTATAGTTGTAGGTGTCCTCTGTTTTTCCAAGCTTTGCCTCAGTTTGTATGTTCTGTGTCCCATCCCTTCACAGTTTATTACGATTTATTTTCCAAGAGGCACTAAGTCCTTGTTTTATTTGTGTCCTGCATTTCCTAAGATAGATCTGTCCTACTTTATGATGTAAAGAAACCATACAGGTGAAATAAAGAAAAAAAGAGAAAGAAACAGAGGAAGGAAGGAAGGAGAAACGAAAACTGGAAAGAGGAAGAAAGAGAAAAAGAAAGAAAATATTGCAGAACGACTTGTTTACATTAAAAAAAGATTTGTCACTTTCCGAAAGATTCACTATAGGTTTCTTTAAACAGCAAACTAATTTAAAATATTGACTACTGTGAGATTTGTGCAACTTTTCTGAAAATCACTCATTGCACGTAGTGAGCCACTTCTAATACTATTTGAGCAATGCCTCACCTTATAGAACCCAATTTATAGTTACCAATTTGTGGTTAAGTCTTTTTACAGACCCAACTCATTTGACTCTCAGAAGAATTCATGGGATGGGAGGGGAAAAGGCCTTATTTCTGTTTTCCACCTGAGGATGGAATTTAGACCCGCAGGGATTAAGTGATCTGTGTAAGCCCCACAACCAGAGGAGAGAGAGGACAGGAATTCAAACCCAGGTCTCTAACTCCAAAGTCACAACGCTCACCTTTTTCTTTCAGATTCTTACTCACTTGGCTTAAAACCTGACCCAGCTTCTCTTCCCATCTTTCTGTTGAAACTGCTCAGTTAATGCACCTGGAACTTTCCCAGTGACTTAATCTGGAGGACACTGTTCGGTCCTCACCTTACCCGGTCTCCTGACAGCCTGGACATCCTCTTTCCAGAGACCCTTCTCTATCTTCTCTCTCCGCCTACATTTCAAAGCCTTCTTTCTCACTCTCTTTTACTGATTCATCCTTCACACACTTAATGTTAATCTGGCTTTGGCCCATCTTTCATTTTTCTACAATCTTCTTTCCTCCCAAAGAGTCAACCACCATTCATCACTGAAGATGTGTGTGTATCCCACCTTCAGTCCAGATTTCTCCCTTAGCTCCATGTCTATAATTTCAGCTGATAAATGGGTGTATTCACTGGAGTATCAAACAGGCAATTATGTCCCAAACTAAACATATGATCCTCCCCACTGAATCAGCATTTCAGTTGGCTTCCCGTGTGAGTTAACAGTGCCACCATTACACAGTCCCGACTGGAAACCTACCTTCCACATTTATCACTCAGCTCTGTTGGAATTGGGTTCTCAACATATCTTGTGACTGTTCCTTTCTCTTTATTTTCCGCCCTCAGTCAAGAAAGCATATCACAAATGTGGGTGAGCTTGAGCTTAGTGGGAAAAACAACATTCGCTAGACTCAGTTCTCTGCCCAAAGCAGAACCCCAAGCCAGCCCCTGACCCAGCCCTGGGTGTTCACAGAGACTTGCTTTTTGCCTTTCTTTTCAGCATAAATCTCTAAGCATTATAGTATATTTATGTGCTTGTTTGTCATTGAATGTCTCCTCCATGTTAAGCTTCAAGACAAGAGGGGCTTTGTCATCTTCACTGCTGTTTCTTAGGGCTGAAAAGAGGTCCCGGCTCATAGTAAGTGTGAGAGAGATGTATGTGTGGCAGTCAGCATCCTTGCAGAAACAGAAGGCACTCTTAAACTGGGTAAGTTAAGAAGATTTAATAGAAGGACTATTTACTAAGGTGTGGATAAACTTCAGGAAAAGGAACAAAAGGCCACATGGGATCTTAGGTTTGTGAGAGCCAGGAGCACCCGCTGGTTAAGTGGGTAAAGGAGGGACCAGTTACCAGAACAATCTCTGGGACTTGGAAAGAGCAGGGTGAGGAAACCACGTGACAGGAGCTCCAGCCTCAGCAGAGAGGTGCACGCAGTCAACCCAGCCATGAAGGATGGGAGGGAAGAACCTCCTGACCTCACTCCACCCTCACCCTCCGATTTCCTGCTCACGCCCCATTGTCCTAACCCAGCTGGAAGCCAGAGAGCACGGGGGCAGGTGAACGTGGTCTACAGTCCTCGAGGATTAGCCTCGCAGGGCGCAGAGTAGCGCAGAGAAGGGTGGAGAGCAGCTGCCAGGAGGCACGTGGACAACCTCAGTGTGTGTTTTCAAAGTGAATGAGTAAAAAGTGAATGGATGGTAGCTTTCATTTTATTCTAATACGTGTAAAAACAGTGTCACTCAAAATTGCATCAGTTTAACTGCAAATAACAAAAGATTGCTTTTGACACAACTCATTTCCTCTGCAGATGCACCTTGGCTGAGAGCCACTGTTGTATGTGGGCCAGTGGCACCTTTTTATTATTTATTTATCTATCTTTTAATTTTTTTATTGAAGTAACAATGTTGTGTTAATTTCTGGTGGATAGCACAGTGATTCATTTATATATATTTTTTCTTTTCATATTCTTTTTCATTATAGGCTATTGAAAGGTATTGAATATAGTGTCCTGTGCTGTACAGTTTGACTTTAGAATCTTGTCATTTATCTATTCTATACATAGTAGTTAGTATCTGCAAATCCTGAACTCCCAATTTATTCCTCCCCTCCTCTTCCCCCCTAGCTGAAAATAAACTGTAAATTTACTTTCTATGTCTGTGAGTCTGTGTCTGTTTTGTAAATTAGTTCATTTATGTCCCTTTTTTTTTCTTTTTAGATTCTACATATAAGTGATATCAAATGGTATTTTTCTTTTTCTTTCTGGCTTGCTTCACTTACAATGATGATCTCCAGGTCCATCCATGTTGCTGTAAATGGCATTATTTTATTCTTTTTTATGGCTGAGTAATATTCCACTATATAAATATACCACAACTTTTGTATCCAATCATCTGTCAATGGACACCCAGGTTGCTTCCATGTGCTGCTGTGAACATTGGGGTGCGTGTATCTTTTCGAATTAGAGTTCCCTCTGGATATATGCCCAGGAGTGGGATTGCTGGATCATAGGGTAGGTCTATTTTCAGTTTTTTAAGGAACCTCCATACTGTTTTCTATAATGACTGCACCAAACCGCATTCAGTGGCATTTATTTATTTTTAAAATTTTTTTTCCTGTTAACAAAAACATTTTATCTTTATTTTATGTTTTTTAAATGTTTTATTAAGTAATAGTCATTATACAATGTTGTGTCAAATTCCAGTGTAGAGCACAATTTTTCAGTTATACAGGAACATACATGTATTCATTGTCCCTTTTTTTTTTTTTTTTTTTTTTTGCTGTGAGCTACCACAAGATCTTGTATATATTTTCCTGTGCTACAGTGGCATCTTTTTAAAGTGCTCATCTGATCACATCAGTGTCCTGCTTAAAATGACAGTAGCTGCTCTTAGCCTACAGAATAACTTCCAGGCTCCTTTGCCTGGCCTATCAAGTTCATTGTGATTACACTCCATTCCTTTTCTGGGCACATCTCCTCTTGCCCTGAAACACACTGTCACTACTCCCCAAGTGCTGAGTAGGTTCTTTGGAGAAAGGACCTCCCCTCATCCTTTGTGATACCACAACTGCCTACGTTCTTTTTTCTGCCTAGAGTTTTTTCACCCCAATCTCCTGTCCATCTTATCTACTCTTCTCCTGGCTAAATCATGCATTTCTTCAAGAGTAACTTAAATGTACGGTCTCTGGTGCTTTCCGTGGCACCCTGTTCCAAACTGTGTAGTTTTCTTTGTTTATTTAAACCTCATCTCATTCCAAAGAGACTCAAGGTAGAGACCTCACACAGTTAACACCTCCTTCACTGGGACTCTCATAATGTTTTGAAATGACTTTATTTACACTTGCATCCTCATATTGTATTATTTAAATTTCTGTTACAGGATCATCCTTAAACGGAAGAATGGGATTTATTTAGTATGAAACTCTAACCTCCAGAAAATGCCCAGCACAGAATACTTGATGCACACACAATTATTTTAATGAATAAATGATGAAGAAAAAAGAGCATTAAGTTCAGAACCATCCAGTGTGATTCCAACTCACTGGGTTCTACAGTTTTAGCATCCAAGGAATGAAGCAGAATGGCTTTTGGGGATGGTTAAAAGTGGACGTCATTGCTTTGATTCTTAAGTACTGATATATGGATAAGCAAAGCATCCTTTAATGTTCATCCGCTGGCTAGAAAAGAAAATGAGCAAAATGAAAGATATCAATTTTAATATAGCACCTAGGCACACCTGCTCTCACATATTAGAAACACTCTGTCAATTATAAACCACTCTACAAATATGAGTGACTTATCATTATCATGATTAGTCATCATCACCTGGAAAGAGTTACACTTAATTCTGGAAAATGTTAAATATTTGCAGTGAGAGGGGACCAACTTTAGAATAAGGTATTTCTGCTCGTCCTGGCCTTTGTGTTTTTCCCAGTGTCCCTTAGTGTGTTCACCTTTTGGAGACCAAGTAGACCCCTGAGATGCAGAGTGGGGAGAAGAAGCACTTCGTGATCTCAGAGGGCATTTGGAAGGTGGAATTGAGGTATTTTACAAAGTCTGGGGCAGCTCAGGTCTTGACCAGTATACTTTTCCTTCACTATTTTTTTCTTTTGAGATAAAATATATGTGCATTGGAATTCACAGATCTTAAGTGCACAGTCCTACAAATTTTGACAACTATATACACGTATGCAGCAAACATCCTTATCAAGAAGCTGAACATTTCCAACACTCAAGCAAGTTCCCTTGTGTTCTCTTCCAATCAATCTTTATCCCCATAGGCAACCACTGTTCTTATTTCTAATACCATAGATTAGTTTGGTCTGTTCTTGAACTTTGTATAAATGAAACTATACGGTATGTATTTATTTGTGTCTCACTTGTGAGTCAACATAATGGTTCTGTGATTCAACCATATTATTGTATGTATCAGTAGTTTGTTCCTTTTAATTGCTATGCACTGCTATATTGTATAAATACACCACGATTTGTTTATCTGTTCTCCTCTGTGATGACTTTTACGTTGTTTACAGTTTTCAGTTATTATGAGTAAAGCAACTATAAACATTCATGCACAAGTCTTTTTGCAAACATATGCTTTTATTTCTCTTTGGTAAATCTCTAAGCATGGGACTGCTGGGTAGGTGTATGTTTCACTCCTTAAGAACTCACAAATGTTCTCCCAAAAAGATTGTATCATTATATACTCTCATCAGCAGTATATGAGAGTTCCAGTTAGACCACACTCTTGCCACCATGTGCTGTTCTCAGTCTTTTTAGTTCTAGCCATTGTAGTGGGTGTGAAGAGGAATCTCACTGAGATTTACTCTGCATTTCTTTGATGACTACTGAGTGATGTTGAACACCTTTCCATGTGCTTACTGAATTTTTGTAAAGTATCTGTTAAAGTCCTTTTTCTTTTCCTTTTTTTTTAAATTGAATAGTTTGTCTTATTCTTGAGTTATATAAGAGTTCTTTATACATGCTAGATACATCTTTTGCCAGACACACGTACACACACCAACACACACACAGTGGGAGTCGGGGAAGGAGAGAAAATTGAGACAGTAACTTTTTTAACAGTGCCTTTTTTTTTTTTAACTTTATTTATTTATTTTTTAAAATTTATTTTTATTATTGTTTTATTTTGGGGGGTAACTAGTTTTATTAATTATTTTTTTAAATTGGAGGTACTGTGGTTTGAACCCAGGACCCCATGCATGCTAAGCACACACTTTACCACTGAGCTATTCCACCCTCTCACTCCCCAGCAGTGCCTTTCAATAAGCAGATGTTTTTCATTTTGATGAAGTCCAATTCATCATTTTTTTCCTCTTATGATTAGCGCTTTTTGTGTCCTCTCTAAAAAGTATTTTCTGGCTATGAAGGTCATGAAGGTATTCTACATTTTTTCTTAGAAAATTTGTAGTTTTAGCTTTCATGGTTAGGTCTCGATCCATCTCAAATTACTGTTTGTGTGTGTTGTGAGGTAGTGGTGTCTGTTTTATTTATTCATATGGATATTCAGGTGTCCTAGTGCCAGTTTTTGAAAAAGCTCTTCTTTTCCCACTGAATCTTCTTAGCACCTTTGTCAAAACCCAATTGATCAGGCGTGTGTGTGTGTGTGTGTGTTTATTTCTGGGCTCTCTATTCTGCGGCATCGACCTCTTTGTCTATCTTTTTATTAATACAGCACTGTCTTGATTGCTGTAGCTTTAAAGAAAATCTTTAAATCAGTGGATAAATGGAGTCCTTTAACTCTTCTCTTTTTCAAGATTGCTTTGTCTCTTCTAGGTTCTACCATTAGGTAAATTTTAGATTCATCTTGTTTCTGGGGAAAAAAAAAGCTTTTTCTTACCAATGAAAACATATTTATTTGAGTTAATTGGGAAGAATTGATGCCTTAATAATATTAATATTCAATATAATAATATTGGTAGTATCAATAATGATATTAAATTTAAAATCCAAGACTATCGGCTTCACTTGAGTTGCCATACAAGATACCACAGCCTGGGTGGCTTAAACAACAGAAATGTATTTTCTCACAGTTCTGGACTCCAGGAAGTCTAAGATTAAGGTGTTGGCTGCAGTGTCTGTTCCTGGCTTGGTGACGGCCACCACGGCTGTGTCCCCACATGGCAGGGAGAGAGAATTCTGGTGTCTTTTTCTTCTTATGAGGCACTAACCCTATAGATAAGAGCCCCACCCATATGACATCATTTAACCTTAATTACCTCCTAAAGGCCATGTTTCCAAATACAGTCGCTTTGTCTGTTAAGGCTTCAACATACAACTTTTGGGAGGATCCAGTTCAGTCTACAGCAACTATGTTGTATCTCTTTATTTATTTAGGTCTTAGTTTAACTCAGCCATGTTTTATAATTTTCAATATAGTGGTCTTGTACATTTTTGTTAAATTTATTCCTAAGTATTTTAGGTTTTAATGTTACTTTAAATGTAATTTAAAATTTGATTTTCTAGGTTTTTTTTTTTTTTTTTTTTTTGGTTCTAGGATATATATAAATATAGTTGATTTTCATACATTCCTCCCCTAAGGGGCATTTCTGAAGGTATACTTGGCTGTGAAAACTTGATTTAGAGGAACTTGATAATGTCTAGCAAATGAGAAAAAAGCATTTGATTTTACAGCCATCTCTTTAGAACTAGGCTGAAGTAGCCATCCAATTCTTAACTGACAAATTCCAGACCCAAGGAATGAACATCACTTTATTTTAGTGAAGTAGGCATGCTTCCCTTTCCTCAGAGTAGCCAGAATCACCCCTGACACATCCTGACCATTCAGGGTGGTTCCTGTCCAGGATGCTGCTGCTGACACATAGGACAATAAGACGCTGTGTTTTCATCTGTCACATGTAACTGTCCACGTGGGCAGCCAACGGTCCAGTGGTCTAGCTCCTTAACCAAGGACACCATCGTGGTGCCATATATTTTTGTGACAGATTCAGATTTTAAGAAGCAGAAAGCATACCAAATATAAAACATAATCATTTAAAACTTGCATAGTACATATCTAGAGATATAAACTTTCTGGGTAGCCAGGGCAGGCGACTATCCTTTTTTATTTCTTAAATGGATTAAAGGCAGATTTGATAAACAAGGAACCACAAAGAGAAGACATACTCAAAAACCCCAACAAATCTTTACAAAAAATTTAACTCTGTGGTCATGGTATTTCTGATACACTCACCTGGGGCAATTTTGGGACTCCTCTGTTGAAGAAAATGTATATATAGGTCATGTGTGTAACCAGGTAACTTTGCAAAGGAAGACCAAAGTTAGGTGCAATCTGGGCTTTCCTAAATGACGTCTGACACTGCCCTGGGAAATACTGCACAGAAGCACTGAAAATGCAGCCCTCGAGTTTCTCATCCATTTGGTACTCAGGGCCAACTTCTCTATTTAGGTGAACTCGCCTGGTGTCTTCAAATACAGCGTCCCACTAAATACTAAAGACAATGCGAATTCCCCACAGTATGTTTGCATAGTGTGACTCTTACTGTCCTAAAATAACCACAGAGACACACCACAGTGAACTCATTGTAATCTTCTGTGAAGGAAAGCTTGGTGATGCACTTTGCATTCTTAGGGTTTGTGCTGTTGCTAGATGCCTTGGTAAAGACAGAATCGTAATAGGCGGTCCGTTCAGCCTGGTGATGTTTATTTAACTTCTTTTAGTTTATCCTCTGGAGAAGCTTTTGATTCCGAAGAGACAGGGGACATAAATCCATCAGCAGGGATTTAGGGCAAATTAGGTTTAATAGCCGCAGAGTTGCAATTTTGCCACTGTACTTTCTAAATATCCACTCCAATTTGCTAATACGGCGTAGATTAGTTGGAGGATGATTCCAGACTCCCCTGTCGAGAGTTTTACATATTTAAAATCTCTTTAAGGTCAGAAGCTAAGTGTGCATAGTTACAAAGGGCCTTTAACCTCATAGGATAATAATACAATTTTACGGTCCAGGGTAAGAATTCTTCTTCTAGTTATTAAGGCTGAAGAATGAACCTTGGACCCAAAGAAAACATGCCTAAGGAGTGAAAAACGTGGCTACTGTTCATATCCCAACAGCAGAGCTGCCACAGGGAAGGCAGAAGATAAAAGTAAGAAAAAGAAAACAAAAAGGCTTCCAACAGACAATTCACACATGTCACAAAAATCCACCCTCCTGTGTCTGAAGTCACACATATGTCTCTGTATTTCTATATTTAGGCTTATCTTTGCAATATCTATGATTGTGAAGCTATAGAGTTTTTCATTCAAACGGGCATTTGCAAACAATATGCTTCCATTTGTAACACCCATCCCTTCAAATCATCCAGATGCCGTGCGCTCTTTCTTAGTCCACTAATTTATGTGATTTGGAAATGTCAGATTAAAGCCTAATTCGACAACCAAATTTCCCTGTAAATGTAATTAGAAATACAAGGCATGAGGCAACCATACGGCAGCTCGAGCTGAGTTAAAACTATCTACACATCCTAAAACTTTTACTCCTTTTCGTTTGCCTCATCCATGTCTTATATTTAGATATGTATTTCATTTCCATCAACAATAGAATTATTTTCATGCGGTACTGAGCTCTCTTAAAATATAACGTCAAATCTACATGGCTTTCATCAAGGTTCTATGAAGAATGCCACGTGACCACTGCAGACAGGAGAAAGTCACACAAGCATGGGGGTAGACTGGGTAGATGTACTGTGCTTGAGTTTGTGTATTAGTTAAGGTACCATTGGCTGAGACGGTAGAGACATCCCCATATCTAAGTAATTAATCTTAAAGGAGTTAATTTTTCCCCTACGCTGAAGCCTAAAACGAGTGTTAGTGATGAGGGGTTGCTCTCCTCCATGTGGGGGGTTCTGGGACCCAGACTCCTTCCATCTTGTGTCTCCTATCATCCTCAGCTTGTGATGGCTAAGGTCACCATCCTCACTTGTATCAGGCAGGTGAATGTTGCAAGAATACGATGGACAGGGAGCAAGAAGGAGGTTTTTCCTGGCCAGGCTGGGAGCCGGCACGAGTCAGGTCTCACATTTCATTGGCTGGAAGTTAATCACGTGGGCACATGTAGCTGTGAAGAGGGACGGGAAATGTCATCTAGTTTGGGGCCCTGAAGAACAGGGACACCCTCTCATTTAAGATAGCCATGCTTATTTTATGTTAAATCAAAATAAATAACAGACTCTTTCATGAGAAAACTTTCACAGAAAATACGAGGGTGAACATTTCTCTGGGCTCACCAGAATTTCAGAGCTGAGACTACATTGTCATGTTTTCTCTCTCACGAGGAATGCTCCTTAAAGAGGTGGTGTGGTATGATGGAAAAAGCACTAGACCCAGATTCATAAAATCTGAATTGTTTTTTCCCATCTGCTACTGATGACTTGAGTGACCCTAGGCAAGTCACTTTCTAGGCTTCATTTTTGTTCTGATTGGTAAAACTAGAGCATTAAATTAGATTGCTAAGTTTCCATCTAAATGCTAACAGTCTGTGATTCTCTGCGTGCGTTTTGTCTTCCTATATTACGTTGTATCTATAATTAGTAGAATATAAATGAATAGAACTATTATTTTTATTATTATTTTTATTATTTTATTATTTATTTATTATTATTATTCTATAGAACTATTATTCTTTTCTTTCAATTTATGGGGCTTTTGTGAGTGTTTGATAAAAGTTTTGCCTTTTTCTACTCTGCACACCAAGGCTTTTAAAGATTTCTCTGCTTTCCAACTTCCTCACTGCCTATTTTTTGAGGAATGAAGGTTAACAAAGATACCACCTGTACTGATATCTGCCCATTAACTCATTACAGTCTTAGGTTTGTAGGACAAACTGGCTCATGAAGCTTACTAGCAGTCATCCGTGAGGACAGGATAAGGAGGTGACGCTGGGTCTTTTCAATCCCCAGCTCCACACAATAGATGGGATAGTGTTGCGCATCAGAATGTTTCCTGAAGGTCTTTGCCTTCTCTCAATCCAAAAACAACATAGAAAACAGATTTCACAGTAAGCTTTCTTCTCTTGTTTTCTAATTTCTTAATTCTTTTCCTTCTACAGGTATAGATGTGTGCATGCATGCACATGTATGTATGTGTTTTAAATAAATTACTCCCCAGTTTCCTTCACTCTTCTGCATATTTGCAGCTCCAATATTCTCAATAGAGGAATGAACAAGATTTTTTTCCACTTAATTCTTCCAGATCTTCCTCATCCTGCTTAATTCTTAAAAAAAAAAAAAGCAAAAAAACAAAAAAGCAAAAAACTATGTTCCCATGTTAATAAATGTACGTAGGACATGATCTGGAAATTCTCCCGCCGACTGGCAAAAGACAATGTGCTCCTGTGCTTCGTTTTCTTGATCAGAAAGAATATAATCGTGGTCCGTGGATCTCACAGCATTTTCTTTCCTGCTAGTGGGAAAAAACAAAAACAAAATAACACGATGTTTCCTTCTGCAGGGCAAGGATCACAGTAGGAGTCTGGGGCTTCTCCCTTCACAATCCTCTGAGAATATCTACTTATTTAATTCCCAGCAGGTTCAAGGGAATATGGATCTGGTCAAACACCGGGTACCCCATTACCTGTCTTTCAGAGTTCGAAACACTTTACCAACATAGACTTATCTGCCCTATAAGAAGTAAAGCTGCCCTCATTTTGCTGATGGGAAAAGTGGAACACGCGGAGTGTAAGTGACAAACGCAGAGCACGCGGTGGAGCAGAGAATTGTACCCAGGGCTCTGGAGGGCCGGCTTCCTGTTCTCACAACTAGATACCACTTCCTCTGAGGCTGAGGGTGCGTCTCATTTTTTTTTTTTTAAAGATAGTTTATTTTATTTTTATGGCACAGAGAGACTGCTGAAGAGACAGCAATGAAAAAAAAAAACATTTAGAAGTCTTACTTAGACGGTTTTGAATGATACGTATTGTTAGAACGTGAAGAATATCTCCCACCTGGAACAATCCAAGAGGCTGAAAAGCTGTGAAATGGTAAACAAACAGCAGCACAGGAAACGAAAAACATTCAAAGGGATTTTTAAAAAATAGAAGTAGCTTGGTCTCAACACTACGTTTGAAAATGAAACTATCCCAGCCTCTTCTAAATCCATGTGTTCATTGCTGATTCTCACCAGTGAAAACCTATGTGGAGGCTTTGGGCTAGACACGTTCTCTGGGCCTCTGTCTCTCCATCAGCGTATTCCCAGTGTGATCTTTGTCATCTGATACTTTCATTTGGACAAGGTGGGCTGGGCGTGAGTCTTAAGCAAGAACCAAAACATGCCAAACGTGATGAACTGTTTCAGTTTTGAAAACATTAACTTAGGTAAGCTTTTCAACAATAAGGCATTAATAATCTTCTGTCCGTGATATGAAGCGACTTTAAATGATTGATTAATAGCTCTCTGATGCCAACAGCGGTAACAGTGCATGTACATGTTCGTTGTTGTGCAGGCAGATAGAGAGATCGTGATTTAAATAAAAATTAACCTGTAATTAAAAAAGAAGCACATGCTGAAGTCAAATATTTGTGCCTCGAGCCCTTAAAGCCAGTGAACATATAAAGCTTGTCAAGTATTTTTAGTTTTACTCAGAGAGCAGTACTTATAAGATGAAAGAAAAAGTACAAAAGGGTGGCTTTGTCGGGAAAAGATGTGCTTTTAAAAACTAGCCCAATAAAATCATGCAAATAAGCAGATTTCCATAAGTCCCAGGCTGGAAAAAACATTACTCCGGGCTTAGAGGGAACCAGAGATGCTTCACTTTGCTTCTCTCCACTTTCTTCTCGTTTGTAAGGCTGTCGTCAGCAGAGGCGTTCTGAGTTAATCTCTTGAGAGGCTGACGTTTGGACTCCTATTGTGAAAGCAGTTGGAGGAAGTGATGGTTTAGGCCTGGGCGACCATGGTGAAGTGTGGGGTGGGGAGGCCCCTGCAAATGTTGAGGACCAGTAAGACTTTAAGAATGTTTATGGAATTTTTCAAATCCATCGGGAAGAAAGAGGATACAGAACACAGCTGCTGGAAGGATGTACAGCATTGCAAACCTTTTAGTAGGTTTCGCTTACCAGCTCCTACAAGAATTCATTCTCTTCTTGGTCTGTAACTGGCCTCTGTCTCCCACAGAGACACCAAGGTATCTGTTTCTTTTCCTTCATGGTTTCGTCTAGAACCCGGAGCCAGTCTGTCACTGCCAAATTCTATTTTCTCTTTGATTTACTCAGTTAAGGTCTACACAGCTCAGAGGAACGCAGTGTGTGACGATGATGACCAGGATGGAAATCGCAAATTGGCCGTGAGGTGCAAATTGGCTGTGGGGACGTACTAGGAATGACATTCCTTGGTCCCTATCTCAGACCCACTGAATCAGAAAGCCTGGGTGTGGGGCCCAGCAGCCTGTATTTCAGAAGACTTCCCGATGATTCTGATGCCCACTGAAGTAGATCCGCTGTCAGGAGAACCAAGCAGGACTCCTGGGGCCACCTGGCCTCTGGGAGGACCAAACCAAATTGGGTCTTCTTCAGAAGGTTCAAGTCTTGGGGCTGAGATGAAGGTTCTATACCTGTGGACTCAGGCAGCATTTTAGGACCAGGTATGCTAATTCTAAAAAGGTCTTTAAATCAAATATAATTTTCATTTTGAGAGTTTTATTTTCCCGCCTTGAAACTGTCCCCAGTGTTCACTCTGGGCATAAGTGGTGGCTGGCTGGGAGCAGCCCAATTTCCCAGAAGATGCTGTCGAAAAACGGCAAATGGAGTTTCTTGCAACTTGTTTAAGGCATCAAAGCAAGTCCCTCAACTGAAAGTCCTCTCATTTCCTTTTCCAGCTGAGACTGGGATTACAGACAGGGGTTAGATCACTTTCACAGCACAGCAGGCCCACTGGGTGCACTTGGTTAGGCGGAGGGGGGTTTGGCAACTCAGGTTTTGTACACTGGAGATCACCAGCCCTTCAAATGCTACATCATTGACCCCCGTGTGAAATCTACGTCTTGTAAAAATGGAGCATTTGTGAGGCAAATGTAAAATTACCCTAAAATTCATAAACAAATAACTGTTTCTATCTCTCCATCAGTCTATTCTCAGTGTTATCTTTGTCATTTGTGCAGAAAGATGTGGAGAAGAGAGATGATGGTGAATACCCAGCGCAGGGCAGGATCTGGAGTCTCCACCGCGCCAGGCACCAGTCAGTGAAGGGTTGATGGTGCCCTGGGGAGGGGACAGGGCGGCAGGGATGGAGCGGCACTGGGGTGTTTACCAGTAAGTATGAGCATGTTGGTGCATACATGCTCTAGAGTTGTCCTAATTCAAGAGAAAAAAATTAGGCAAAAGTAACAAAAAATACTGTAGGATGAAAAGATTCTATTAATATTGAAATTTCAACCTTGCTGCTATCTCTTGGGTGGGGCCTGAGTGTGGATTGCATGGTCCTCAAGCTTGTTTGGCAAACTTGTGTTTTCTCTTATTTTGTACTAATTACCTTGTATTGTAAGTATCTGTTTATTTGCCTTCATCTTCCACTGGACTGTATACTCCTAGAACACAGCACTCATTGTTTCCCTCCCCTTTCCCCTCCTCACCTTCTTTCTTTTATGGCCCTACCATCTACAGTGTCTGATACAAAAAATGGTTTTGAATGAGTGAATGAACAATTCTAAACTGACTAGATCTGGTTGCTAAGAGCTGATCAGCAATGGACAGAGGGGAGATGTCTCTGGTCCCATCACAGGACAAACTGGCTTTGGGTTCTCGATGAAACCATGAAGGAAAAGAAACAGTTACTTTGGCCTCTGTGGGAAACAGAGACAAGCTATAGAAACCAAGAAGAGAGTGAATTCTTGTAGGAACTGGGTACCAGAAATGGCGTCTTCACTGGGGAGCCAGGATGTTTCAGAAAGGAGTGGCGCCCAGCTCAGACAGAACGTGGGACCTGGTGGGAGGAGGGAAAGGATGGGCAGAAAAAAAACAAACTAACGAATAAGCCTCTTTTCTCCTTAGCTGTCTGGTGTAGTTTGTAGGGAAGCTAGATTTGAGTAAGGAATAGCCTAGTAGAGTCATAAAGGAACTGGGGAAAGATGCCTTTGGTCCAGGGACAGACTAGACACGGAGGACAGTTACATTGAATCTAGAACAGAGAGTCTCTAAAGAGAACTTTCTAGTTGGAGGGCAGACAGTATCTATGTGTGCTACTCACCTGTGTAATACTGGTTGTCTAAGAAATGGTCCTGTTTGTACCATAATTTTTTTTTAATTTAAGTATAGTTGATTTACAATGTTGTGTTAATTTCTGGTGTACAGCATAGTGATTCAGTTATATAGATAAATTCCTTTTTGTATTCTTTTTCATTATAGATTATTACAAGACATTGAATATAGTTCCCTGTGCTGTACACTAGAAACTTGCTGTCTATCAATTTTATATATAGTAGTTAGGACCTGCAAATGCCGAACTCCCAAGTTATCCCTCCCCCCCTTTCCTCCCTGGAAATCGTAAGTTTGTTTTCTATGTCTGTGAGCGTGTCTCTGTCTTATAAATAAGGTCATTCATGTCACTTTTTTAGGTTCCACATGTAAGTGATATCGTGGTGTTTTTCTTCCTCTTTCTGGCTTACTTCACTTAGCATGACGATCTCCAGGTCCAGGGTTACAAACAGCTGGCCTGTGCTGACATTGACTTTGAGTAGGAGGGCCTTGTACGTCACAGGCAGTTACTGAGTGCTTGTTGAAAGGACGCATGAATCATGGCAAAGGCTACATGTCACAAGGCACTGGTAAGAGCCCAATAATCTTAGGGCAGGCAGGGGCCTGTTTCATCACCGATCAGCAGCCCTAAATGCCCAGGTGACTAAACCAGAGAAAATGAACTTTTGATTAGTACAAGGAAGCACTTCTTCAACCATTAGTTTGATAAGACATGGAAACTGGCTATTAAGAGAAGTAATGCTCATCGTTTACAGGAGATTTGGAGGAAGACAGAAGACCTCATGGATTCTGGAGACTGTTTTATCCTCCTAGCCTGGGGCAGCACTCAGATGCACTCCATCTAGAGCTTGGACATTTCTCGAGACCTTTTGGAGCGTGCTGTGATTCAGTCAATGGCTTCCTGTCTCTCACCTCCTCCCCCGCAGCCCCACCTTTATTTCTCGCTCTTTCTCTTCCTTCCTTCCCAATACTGGCCACATCTCTGACCTTTCTGTTTCTTTCACATCAAGATCCTTCTTAACATGTGTCCCCAGACCTCTCTTTTCTGGTTTTGGGGGATGTGGCAACTGGGCTCACTGTGCCCTGACACCAGCCCCAGCCTCACCCGACTGGTGGAGCTTGTGAAATGCATTTCAAACAGCCTGTTCAGTCCAGGACTGGAGGACGACCTGGGACCTGGCTTTGGTAAGTGCAACCCAGAGGGAGCCGGCGGCACAGGAGGCAGCCAGTGGTAAGCGGCGAGGAAGGGCCACACCCGGCATGGCAGCTTCCCTAGAAGGGGACACCCTCCAACTCAGTCACTGGAGGCACAGTGGGCGGCTTCCACTGTTTGGATGCGTAAGTGTAAATCCCACAATTGCACAGTGGGAGCCCAGGGAGCACCTGGGCGGCAGATGTTGATTTTAGCATTCATTCACTCTCCACTGGTGCCCCTAGGTCTCCCCACTCTTAAAAATTCAACGTCAGGACTGTAAATTGGTGCAGCCACTATGGCAGACAGTGGAGAAATCTATGGTGGTGCCTTAAAAAATTAAAAATAGAACCGCTGTATAGTTCAACAATCCCACTTCTGGGTGTATCTCTGAAAAAAGTGGAGAGATATCTTGAAGAGCTATCTGCAAGTCCATGTTCATTGCAGTGTTATTTACAATAGCCAAGACATGGAAACAACCTAACAGTCTATCAATGGATGTACGTACACATACAATGGAATATTGTTCAGTCACAAGAACGAAGGAAATCCTGCCATTTGTGACAAGATTGGCTAAACTTTGAGGACATGATGCTAAGGGAAATAAGTCAGACAGAGAAAAACAAATACTGTATAATCTCACTTACGTGTGGGATCTACAAAGCTGGAACGCATAGAAGCAGAGAGTAGATTGCTGGTTGCCAGTGGTGAGGAGGTGGGGGAAATGGGGAGACATTGGTCAAAGGATAAAGATAAATAAATTCTGGGGAATCTGATGTACAACATGTTGATTAGGGTTAACAATACTGTCCTGTATACTTGAAAGTTGCTAAGACAGTAAATCTTTAAAGTTCTCATCACACACAAAAAAAATGGTAATTGTATGAGGTGATATATGTTAACATTTTTGTAGTAATCATTCTCAAATCATCAGTTGCGCATCTTAAATTTACACAGTGTTACATGTCACTTATATCTCTGCAATGCTGGAAAGAAAAGAATCCAGTGGCTTCCCGTTTCCTCGGGGGCATCAGGTCCACTTCCTCCCCATCACTTTAGCTTTTCCTCTTGGGATGGCACCTGCTGCCCTGAACGCCTCTACCCACGCCTCCTCTCTTCCACCCCCACCTGAACTCACCGGTCTGTCTTCTCTCCACTGTGCTCGTCTGTCTGGTGAATGTCTTTGAGAGCTGCGGTTTTGAATCTTCTATCTTTGTGTTCCATGCACTGTCTGGAACGTGGACACAGAAGGCACTCAACAAATGTGGTTGTTAAATTTGAGTTTATTGAAATTGCATTGCCGTCCTATCCCGAGCTGTCATCTCCTGGCTCTCTTTCTGAGATGTGTCCCCAGCAGGACATTGCTGCAGTCCTGGCCCCACACCTGCCACGTGTGAACCCCTGAACAAGTCACTTCACCTTTCTGAATCCGGTTTCTGACTGCGTCACAAGAATTGTAGCAGTTTTCTCTTCCATGTCTCAAAATACTGTTAGGATTAAGTGAGAGAATGTGGGAGAAAGGGTTTTTATGATTTGGAAAATGCCATCTATTTAGAGTACTTCTTTTTGGTAAAATCAGTTTGAGTTCATGACTGACAATTGTTTAAAATAATACTCTGCTCAGATAAGTTGCATCCTTGCACTATGAGAGAGGGCATCCTTTTTAGAGCCTAATTCTGCTCAGTGAGGAATTATTCAATGTCTGTTATGTATCTAGCAACTTCGTATACATTGTGGAGGTTTCAAAAGAGGTATAAGAAATGATTGTTTTGTGAGAAATTATGACATAATTAGAGGGTACATCCAACTCTGATGCACTGTCTACCTGGGGTTTAGTGCCTGGTTCTAAGACTCTGGAACTAGACTTCACAGACCAGTAAAATTAAAAAAATAAATGAATAAAACAAATTGGGAAATGACATGGAGCTGTCAATTCTCAACCTGCCTCATGTCTTAAATAGTTTTAAAATTATATCTGGAGTTTATATATAATAGCATGAAAAAAATTTAACCTTCAGTGAAGGTCTATAAAAAGTTAAAAACCTGACTCAACTGAGCTTTATAAAAAACATAAGATGCTGCCCCGGTCTTTTTCACTTCCCTTGGAGCCCCTCCGTGCTTTGTTAGGGGCCGGGAACGGGGCACCAGCGCTGAGCAGACAGAGCGGCTGCCTGGGAGGGGGCCCCCTTGCTCTGACAGTGATCGCTTCTTGTTAGGTCCGTGGGAGCCTTCCCACAAGGGCCCGAACCTCTCTAGATTCCGTTCCTGTCTGTGAACCAGAGGGGCTGAACCGTGCTGTGCTAGTGGCTACGATACATGCTAGCCACGTGTGGCCATTTAAATTCCAATTAAATTAAAAATGTAATGTCTTGGTTGTTGGCCATGTTCACATGCCTCCTAGCCACAGGCGGCTAATGGCGACGACAAAGGACAGTTAGGGTTAGGCCACATCAGCCCTGCAGAAAATTGTCTTCGATGGTGCTGGACTAGAAGACCCCCGAAGTTTCCTTAATTTTAAAATTCCAGGATTTTTGTGGTTACATGTCAGCCCTGCTCAGCTTCCGAGTCTCAGTGTGCCTTCACTCACAGTGAAGGTTTTCATTTGCCTCCTAAATCTGAATGGTGATGATAATTCTTATCTATTTCTGACGAATGGAAGGATACCATAAACCTAAGACATATTACGGTTTGACTGTAAATAGTGTGTAATTTGGTTGAACCAAAGTCTCGTATTCAGTCCTCTGCATCTATCTGAGAGAGTCTCCTCTGTTTGAATATCCACTGTTTCTAACCACACCAGGTATTTCTCTCGCTTTTTTCCTCTTCTTTCTTTTTTTTTCCTTCTTTCTTGGTTTGAGATTAATCTCTCTTAACATTTTCACAATCTTATGGGAAAAACCAATCTAAATGATAAGCAGGTCCTTTTTTCTTCTTCAATCTACCATAAAGTTGCCAGTGTGTTGTAAAAGCCGCTATTTCTGTAGAACTTGTGTAAACGCTGCTTTGGACTCCATCTGCTGAATCAGTCCCAGCCGCTAACCAGCATTGTCGCGAGGCGTGTCATCATCGGGGACGTGGAGGGGGCACCGACCGGGATGACTTGGCAACATGCGGTGCCACATAAATGGAGCCATTGTCAGTGCCCGTTGAGGGGACAACCGAGGCCATTGCAATTCTGTGTGAAGTTGGAGATGAGGGGGAGTGCACAGGGCTCGCTTTCCGAATCTGAGAGAAGACAGTCATAAAAAAGATTAAAGCAATGTCCAGGTTTCCAAGACATTAAAAAAAAAAAAAAAGAAGTTGAAAGAAACAAGTATGAGAGGGGGAGAAAGAAAGAGAGAGAACTCAGTGGTCCCTAAAAATGGCTCAATAAACTCTCTTACTCAAATAAATGACAATTTCTGGACATCGACGCCTCTCCACTCAGTATCCTTTCTCAAACTTTATCTTTTTCTGAGCAGGCTGAAGTTACAGAGACACCACCAATCTCTCTCACACTTGAGGTTAAGTATAATGAAACAAAAGCTGAAGATACCTGGCTGTGATAAATATTCAGCAGTTGGCAAGAGTGTTTTGCAAAGTCCAGCTTCACAAACTGCGGTCACAGACTCTGACCTCCACGCCTGCTCAGACTCTGCCTCTTGTCAGTTCGTGTTGCTGCCCACAGAACCACGCTGCCCACGTGCTCTGCTCAGAGCAGGGAAACTCTGCCCCCGGAGTGGGCTTGTGTCAACATTTTTATTGCAAATTCCCCATTTTCTGATCATTAAAAAGCTTTCGGCACAAAAGTAACTTCGCAAGAGTTCAGACTTTGAAAGGATTCATTTAATGGCTTAAAAATAACACTTGGGCCACACCCATAACTTAAAACCTTCTAGCTGGCTTTGTGGCCTGGGCTTTTTCAAACTGCGTAAACTTAAAACACGAAGGGACTCAGGACTTGGAGCAGGTCCAAAGAATGGTTTTTTGTGTTTGGTGAACTGGAAGGAGGTTCCTTAATGGTAAGTTTTACTTGCAGAAATGAAATTGTAGGATCAATTTAGTTGGAATGTTGTCTAGCTTCAGCTGGAAAGGGGTCTCTGAATAACTTTCTCACCGGGTTACGTCGGAAGAAGGGGTGGGCCAAGGACAGCCTGCATAATTTGGAGGGCCCAGTGCAAAGTGAAAATGCAAGGCCCTTTGCTCAAAAATTATTAAGAATTTCAAGATGGTGAGAGCAGAGCATTAAGCCAATGTTGGGCCCTTCTAGGTATGGAAGCCGTGTGATGGCACAAAGCCAGCCCCAGCTGGGATCCCTTCCTCCCTCCCTCCATCCCTCTATTCCTCCATTTTTCTCTTTCTTTCTCTCTTTTTCGTTGACATATAGTCAATTTACAATGTTGTGTACTGTCTGGTGTACAGCAAGGTGATTCAGTTATACACACACACACACACACACACACACACACACATTCTCTTTCTTATTCTTTTTCATTACAAGATACTGAATATAGCTCCCTGTGCTAAACAGTAGGGCCTTGTTGTTTATCTATTTTATATATAGTAGTTAGTATCTGCAAATCCTGAACTCCCAATTTATCCTTCCCTCCCCTTCCCCCGTAACCATAAGTTTGTTTTCTTTTCTTTCTTTCTCTCTTCCTTCCTTCCCTCTTTCCTTCTTCTCAAGATTTTCTAAAGATTTTGTTATTTCTAAGACACTATCTGTAAGCATCACTGGCTGAAGTATAATTTACACACAAGTACGTTGCTTTAATCGCTGTGGTCTTAATTCTTTCACAAAATACGGATATTCCCAATGTCCTTTCCAAATCTGTTTAACAGCAACAATGAGAACACTTAAGAGAAAGTGGTTTTCTAAAGCTGGTAACATGTTTTCATATCTATTTTCAAATGTGAGCTTTAAATGATCCCATGAGGTTACTGGACTAAAAGAAACCCATTTTTCAGATTGAGGTGTTGAGGCTCCACTTTAAGATTAAATGGTTTGCATAAAGCCTTTCAGGTCTTTATGGGTAGAACCAGGATCAGAATTTCACTCCCTTGACATGTAATACTGTTCTGAATAAAAGGGTGCCACGTATCACAAAGCTTAAACACCAAAAGTCAGGAAACCTTGGGCCAACAAAAATAGAAAAATTATGAAATGAGTTTTTTTTTCATAATTGGACCAAAGTAACTCATTATAAAGATGTTAAAAGATTATGTTTTTACAAAACTTCTTCTCTTTCAGGAGACCAGTCCTACCTACAGTCTGGCTAAATGCATGTGATATGATGTTGTGCTGTATGTGGGCTTGTTTACGTCTCGCTAAACAAAAGAAATGGGAGGGGCTGTCCATGGACCGTTGCATACTAAGAAAAACTTCAGGAAAGACTAGATAACAGAGATTTGAGGTCTGAGGCTCGTATTTGTTTACTGAAATAGTGTGGGTCCTACAATTCTCAGTGCATTCCATGGACCGTTAATGCATTATTTAAAAAAAAAAAAAGAGAAGAAGCTCTTTTTGGTCAATTAAGTTTGGGGAAACAATGACTTTGACAAAGTTAAACAGCTTCCTAATTGCAGGACACCGCAAACCTTTAATGAGTCACTGTGATTTGTGACTCTTCAAGATGGAATGCAGCTTTTCCAAACTTACTTGACCACAGAACATCTTACCTCCTTTTTTTTTTTTTTTTTTAAGTTCAAAGAATCCCAAGGGGCCAGTGCTCTGCAGAACACACTTTTTGAAGGGAGGTTTTAGGTTAAAGAACCAACACAATTGATGATCATCCTGTAGCAGGTTGAACTGTGGCCCTCCAAAAACATGTCAGCCTGGAACCTGAGAATGTGACCTTATTAGGAATAAGGGTCCAAATGTGGACATAATTAAGGTAAGGATCTCACAGTAAGATCACCCTGGGCTCAGAGTGGGCCCTCAAACCAATGACCATGTCTATCAGACGAAGGAGAGGGAAAGCTGAGACCCAAGAAACACTGAAGGTCACATGACAGTGAAAGTAGAGATTAGAATCCTGTTGCCACAAACCCAGGAATTCCAGGGGCCAAGAGGAGCTGGAAGAGGCAAGGAAAGGGTCTTCACTAGAACCTCTGGACTTACTGCAGCGCTCGGAAACCGATGCCAGTCCCCTCAGTCAGACAGAAGCAAGAGCGCCCTCCGCCAGTGCAGCTAGAAGTGGGAGTGGCCTTTGAAAATGGAAGCCTATTGTCAGGCGAATGGCCGGACCAGAGTTCTCATTGGAACTGCGTGGGCAGTTGCTCTCGAGAGGGCTAACTTAGGACCCAGATAAATGGAAGTGAGTGAACGCTATAGAAAAGGCCAGAGCTGTCAAAAGTCCAACAGCTGTAGGAGAAAGGAATGACATGGCGGGACAAAGAGTCATCAGTGGGGCCCCTAACAATGTCACTCCTGTCTTCAGGGGATTCTCCCACGGGTCTCCAAGTCGCCTGCAGGGTGAGACCCCTGCTCGCTCCCAGTGGCCTCGCCCCGGCCGCCCGGCCCTCACACAAGACTGGGAAACTGTCCAAGCCTGCTTTGTATTCTGACCCTCTAAGCACGTCCACGGTTTGCTCCCTTTGCTCTTAGTTGAAGAGGGCACTTCTTTTCTTTGTCTCTCTGCTGCCTTTCCCCCCACATTGTTGCCTTAGTCATTTTTTCCTGACCTGTAATTGGGCAGCATCATAAGGACTTTCTCCAGCTCAGAGCAAGGAGGAGCTGTGTTAAATAAACTAAACTAGTCTCTAATTACTTGCATACTTATTGTGTATTAGCAGAAGTGGCTGCAATGTCAAAGAAGCTTTCACTCAATGGCTTTCACTGGGGAGCTTTAGAGGTGATGGCGGCCCAGGAGGACACTTGAGTTACGCTGGGTTTTGTGACTGCTGTTAACACAAAATAATGCCAGAGGGAGGCTGCAACTCATGCACTCACGACGCTCCTACTCCAGAGACTCAAAGAAGTGAGTCTAGCTGGACCCGCCCTTGTCAGAAGGTGATGAGAAGCCGTATCCACGGCTCCCCGCGATTGCTGAACATTTGCCTCCCAAGCACCTTCCTCCATCCCACCAGCAGGGGGCATCCTGGCAGGGACTAAAATGGGGAGGAACATGGGCTTGAGAAGCGGTTCTGGATTCCTGCTTGCCTGGTCTGTCCTCTGGTCCTACTGACAAGAAAGAAAATCAAAAGGAAAGGGAGACTGGCACCAGACCGATGTCACCGTGCCACCACAGAGAGCCGTGTGGCTGGCAGCAGGAAAGTGATTCCAAGGTAGTGGAAGGGGGACTAGTAGAAACATTCCCCCCGTGGTTGACCCATAAATTTTGGAAGGCTTGGTGATCACCCTTATTAAAAAGGCAAAAATATGGGCCACGAAGAGGTTATTCCAAGTTCATCCTGAGGCACCGGGGCAGTACTGGAAAGTAAACTTCTGACTCCTGATCCCTGTTCCACGACGCCACTCTGGGATGAGCGGAGTTACCCCAGCCTGTCACCCGACTCGTAAATATCAGCAGATGACTCCACTTCCAGAATTCCTTCGCCTACTCCTCCTCCTTTAACTAAATGTCCATCCCGAACGAGAGTGCAGGAACAAATAGATCAGGCAGTGAAAGCTTTCAGGGACCTTGTGCAGGCAAGCAAGGAAGCCAAAAGGCAGTAGGTAGAAAAAGACCAGAGAAACATCTGGAAAAAATACCAGAGTGCGTAATTATGATAACGACTCCCAGAAAGGGCTCAGCTTAAGATTTCTAGGGTTTCTCTCCTCCTTATCTATTGTACACCCGCCCCCCCACCCCCAACCGAAAGCAAAGCAGACATCTTTGCCCGGGCAACTCCTCCCACCCAAGCATAACTCCTGACCCTCTGCGTCATTAAAAATGACAACTGCTTTATAAATCTTTCTAGAGTTACTTTCCTATTTTTTTAAAAAAATGTATTTATTTGCTTCTAACCTGCAGGGACCCCAGACTTTCTTTTAATGATTTAAGATCGAATAATTAGCTAACAGGCCTATCTGGAAACTGACGCCCTTTAGAGATAACAGTTCCTTTCTTTGAGACGTGGTCAGGAGAGCCCACTCTGGGCTGTTTTTGAGCAAGACAGCCCCTCTCTTGGGAGGTTCAAAACACATCCTTTGCCCTCCTCAGTCAGTGCTTGTTAAATCTCTGCTGCAGTGAACCTGCCCATATTTAGATCAAACATCCAAGAAAAAAATCTGAAGGAATGGAGGCTAATTCGAGAATGTAAGATCCATTAAACTATCCAAGTATGCATGAACTGGAAAAAGTGGATCCCATACACCGAGCCATAGCCCTTAGCTGTTAGCAGGTGTGAGTCAGTCAGCTGTACAATTCATTTGTCTACCTAATTGCACTGAAGATAGGCTTTTACTTTGCCTATAACATCTCTAATGAGTAGGTTTTCAGTTCGATCTAACTAATTAATTCTTGTTAACTTCCTTTGCATTGCTGTTCTTTTAATTTAACCAGAGACAGCCCAGAGTTGCTACTAGTGTTCGGTCTCAACTAGATTACCCCTATTCATTAAGGGCTGTAATTGCTGGTCGTACCCTTCCAAGCGGTCATTACAACCTCTGGCTTGCATATTGAATAACAGCAATTTCCTGACTCCAACAGACTCTGGCGTGAGGGAGGAGAAAATGCTAATAAAGAAAGAATAAATGATTCTCGACTCCATTCAGGGCTGTGTAGATTTCTTTTGCAGCAGAAATTGTACTGAGGCTCCTTGCAGGCCCCCTACCTCCACCCCAAGCGAAAACAATAAGAACCAAGTGAAGCATTCCTGCTACTGTGATTACAGCATCCTAAAAGTGATTATATGGCTGCTGTAATCAGCTTCAATGAAAGCTGCCTGTTAGAGCTTCAATAATTACTCATTTCTGTTAACAGCTTGCTTTCAGTTTAGCACTTTGAGGCCAAGGGGGGGGGAAACTTGGGGCATTTTAATAAAGGATCTCACTCACGTGATTTTTTTTGGGGGGGTGGGTGCTTGTGTGTGGGCAAAAAAGAAAAAAAAGCACATGTAAGTTTTTTGTCCCTTTTTCAATAGCAGCCCCCTTTCATTTTAAGCTTGGATTCTATTTAACCAGCAAAAGCACAAGTTCATACAGGGTTCAATCATGTACTGAATGTTTACTGAAGGAGGCACAATAGTTTAAATAAAGTGGTGGTTTTAAATATTTTACCCATTTCTTTAAACAAATTGCCAATCCTTAAAGTCTGTGCTAAACACATTTCAAAAGCAAAATACCACCAGGATCTTTCAATAAAACTCTACGCTGAGTGTTTCATTTACTCTCCTTCCCTCCCCCCTCCTCCCTTGCTTTGGATGCATTTTATTATTTATTTTCCAGGAGCAAGCAAGTTCAGGAGAGTAAAATTTGTTCTGAATGCCTTCACTGGAGGCAATAAAGCAAAAGAAGACAATGTTCTAAGCCCAGTGATGTCAGTTGCTTACAGCGGGGGCTATGCACCAAGTTTTGGCGGTTCTGGGCAGGATGTGACCAAGTAGATCAGACCCTGTAGATTGTGACCCATATGCCTCTCCCAGATCTCACTGCCAGCGTTTCTGAAAAGCAAACAAGTTCCATAAACATCATATTTTAAAAACTGGAACAATAGAGAGCTTGTTTTCATCAAAGACAGAAAGCAAGACTACTGAAACACAAAAGTCCTTTGAGCTCAGTTCTATCCAATAAATGTATGCTCCTCTCCTGCCCCAAAACCATCACTCCAAACAGGGAACTCGGAAAACCTTTCAGGAAAGTTGGATTCTGCTATATTTCCATGCCTTCAAAGTTCAGATAAATTTGGGAAATCCTCAAAATTTGTATGTTGTTTCATACCAAATCTAAACTTGTTTTGTTTTGTTTCTTCACAACAAATAAAATCTAAAAACCATATCAAATTCAAATGCTGGTGCCTTCAAAATATGGCTGAGAAAAAACTCACTCTTTAAAAAAAATTTTCTCGAATGGCTAAATGGTTAGTGAAGAAAATCTACTCATATTTTAAAAACTGTGGTATGAAAATATCATTAAAGTGCCATAATAAAACAAAGAAAATTGTATTTTATCAATAGTAATAACCCTGTTGATTTTGCTTTTACTGATATTCTTTGAAAGGCTCAAATTTCACCTATTTCAAGATTTCACCGCATTGTCCTTCACAACACGTAGCAAGAGGATGGCTTGTGGAAGAAACAAACATCTTTCAGTAATATGCATGACAGAGTTTAGCACAGAGCAACGTACTCCACATTTCTGGACTTACTGATTTAATAGAATAAAGGAACATATTTTCATTCATCTTTCTTCATAGCTCTTCCACTGATTCAAATCTAAATTTAAGTTTTCATGTAAACCACATTTTTTTCTGGATGACACATCTCTGCCTCTTCCGTCATATCGCCCTCAACTCTGATTTTGTTTCAGAGTGACGCCTCCTCCACTGGACCATCCATCAATTGTTCATAGTTCAGCTGCCCTTCCCACTGATGTCCGGTGGGTTGAGTGGAGAGTGTGAGTGGGTTGGGGGCTGGGATGCAGAGTGGAGGGAGTGGAGTAGACAGATTTTCCCTGTTGGTAGTTCAAGGCTGTTGTTTCAATAGTACTTTTAGCAACCTGACATCAGAAAGGGTAAGATACTCCAAAACCATGTGAATCTTTTCTTTACTTCCTCCCATATGGCCAAGCCATGCTTGTCTCATTCTATCTAATTTGAATTGTTCCATTGTATTCTCCATTAGATATTTTTCTGTACTTTTATAAAGGGAGGAAGAGGAAGCTAACCATTTGGGATTCAAATAAAAATAGGACAGTCTCTTTTTAGATACACAAATTTTTTAAAAAAAATAAAGTATAGTCAGTTACAATGTATCAATTTCTGGTATACAGGATAATGTTTCAGTCTTACATATACATACATTTATTTGTCTTCATTTTTTATTATAGAATGTTATAAGATATTGAATATAGTTAGTTCCCTGTGCTATACAGAAGAAATTTGTTTTTTTATCTATTGCATTTATAGTAGTTAGCATTTGCACATCTTGAAGTCCCAGTTTGTCCCTTCCCACCCTCTGTCACCTGACAACTATAAGTTTGTTTACTATGCTGTGAGTCTGTTTCTATTTTATAGATAAGTTCATTAGTGTCTTCTTTTTTCTTTTCTTTTTTCTGTTTTTTTTTTTAGATTCCACATATGAGTGATATCATTTCTTTCTCTTTCTGGCTTATTTCACTTAGAATGATGATCTCTAGGTCCATCCATGTTGCTGCAAATGTCATTATTCTTTTTTATGGCTGAATAGTATTCCATCATGTAAATATACCACAACTTCTTTATCTAGTCATCTGTTGGTGGACATTTAGGTTGCTTCCATGTCTTGGCTATTGTAAATGGTGCTGCTATGAACATTGAGGTGCATTTGTCTTTTTGAATTAGAGTTCCCTCCAGATAACTGCCCAGAAGTGGGAATGCTGGATCATATGGTAAGTCTATTTCTAGTTTTTTAAGGAATCTCCATACTGTTTTCCATAGTGGCTGCACCAAACTGCATTCCTACCAACAGTGTAGGAGGGCTCCCTTTTCTCCACACCCTCTCCAGGATTTACTGTTTGTGGACTTTTGAATGATGGCCATTCTAACCGATGTGAGGTGATAACTCATTGTAGTTTTGATGTGCATTTCTCTGATAATTAGTGATACTGAGCATTATTTCATGTAGATACACAAATGTTTTGAAAAACAAGAATGTAACTTTAAGCACCAATTTTTGAGAAGCAAGAATGTAAATTCAAGAATGTAAGCTTTAAGACTTTATTTACACTTATCTCTGTAAAGTTACAACTTAAACACAAAAGAGAGAGTTTAGATTTTTGGTTAGCACCTCTATAAAATGAACTATATGTGAAATATAAGATAATCAGGGTGACTGAAAGAATTTAAGAGGGTTATTTTTGGCTTCTGTTTAAGACAGCCACATTCTATCAAAATTTCAAGGAGTTGCCACCAGCATGTGCAAGTCAGGGTCATCCCGTACAGGCTAAGAACCTCAGCATGTGGTATTCAACACACCTTGTATTCTTTGAGTGAGAAAATGGATAAGACGAGCCTTTGGAGTCAAAAGCAAGCAGAGATTTGCCAGGGTGGTTTTCCCCTGAGATTTTTATACCATAGTTGAGTCCTGCAGTTTCTAATTTAGTGTTTCTTCTGGTTTCTAAACTAGAGTGTATTTGTCTTTATTGAACCAGTACCATCCAGGTTTCTCCAATAAACTGCCAATTTTGATGGGATTCAGGTCTTTCAAGCCAGGGCATCAAGGAAGACAAGTAAACTGGTGATGCCCTGACATATTGTATTCTTAAGACACGAAGACTGGCTTCAAACCTTTTAGCAGAAGGAGATGATTAAGAAAGACAGGCTGGGTAGGTACTGAGAGAAAAGGGTATGTTAGCACTGTAGCTTCTGGCTACTTTATCAAATTACAGCATTAGATGAGCCTCTGTCTCCCAGTCACTCCCTCCACCGAATACCGGAATTCCCCAGTTTTTGGGAGCTGGAGGTGGCGCAGAAGCTCCTCAAAGATTTCAAGAGTGAATCTATTCACAATTAGTCATTTAATTTGCAAACTGAAGGCGCTGGACTTAAATCATCAGCATAAATCCTTGCTTAGAGGCAAAAATAATATCTTTTCGATATCCTTCTGATCCTCATTATTGCCTGAGAACTGGTGCACTACAAGATGCTCCCAGTTTGGAACACCTGTCACCGTGCTCTGTGCTTCTACAATGCTTTAAATAAATATTCGCTTCATTTGATATTACTGATTTTTTTTACATTAATTAGAATATTTACTTTTGGAAGAACTATCTTACATGCAAATTTTTTTTTCTCCTGGAACCCCACTTCCCTTAAACTTTTTCAGAGAAGGAAGTAAAATTTAAAATAGATACCTGTTGGTTTTAGATTGGCAGTAGGGGCCAAAGTCTTACTAATCTATGGAGGGAATGCCAAGTGTCTGTCATAAAGCTAGACCTTATCTTAACATTATTTATCTCATATTTATAATGGCATCCTTGAGTATCCAGAGCTGACTTTTTATTAATGTTTCTGGCATTTTGTCCAAAAATCCCTAGAAAACTATTACATGCCTCCTACTTTATGAAAAAACCTTTTGGTTAATATATTTGTTATGGTGTTCTGCCTCCACGTCAAGATGTTGCTCTGACTGTTACAATGTGAGGTTGAAATCGAATGGTAAAGAATGAATACATTGATGATATTGATATTGGTAACTGTGTGGCAAAGGGGACATTCTCATATGCCACTGGTGAGAATATGTACAATGTTTTTGGAGGACAATTAGGCAGAATCTATCAAAATTTAAAAATTAAAAATTTTTCATTGTGACTTTAAAAACTAAAGTATAGTTGCTGTACAATCTTATGTAAGTGACAGGTGTACTAACATTTTTTTATGTAGTAATTTATATCGGGCTTTCACTGCTTTTGAACTGACGATGCTTCTTCTAAAAAAATTATTCTGCCAACGTATCTGTACGAGTTTGTAAGAAAATGTGTACAAGGATGCTGGTTGTCATATTATTTGTATTGCAAAAGAAAATTGGAAACAACCCAAATAGTCATCAATAGGAGAAAAGTTAAATAAATATGGCACTGCCATGGAATAGAATGCAGCCATGAAAATGAATGAAAATGCTGTGGAAAGATGCCTGTAGAATACTGCTGAGTGAAAAAAAGCAGGTTGAAGAAATTGGCATCCACGTCTCAATTTTCCCACTGTCCATTTAAAATTCACATATGTGCATTGACAAAGGATCTAGAAGAAAACAAAGTTCTCTTTACAGTGATTCCTGGGAAGTGGGTGTGGAGGGTCTGGGAGTGAATTTCACTTTCAACTTTACATCCTCTTATGTTGAGTAATATTTTTCAATGAGTGCTACTTAGTATGAAATATATTTATAATTTATTTTTTCAGGATTTAATAAATAAGTTCATTGGGAACTTGTAGTTTTAAAATCTCTAACATCATTATCCATGGGATATTCCCCTTTAAATAATGAAAAAACATAGCTAATTACTAAATAAAGGACATTTGGATTGTTGGATTCTGGATTCAAATGAGACATGTAAGATGGTTGGTATCAGAACAGAACCCATCTAGAAACAAAAATAATCTTTTATAGTAATTTGTCAATCACATTATTCATCTAGGTTGGTTCCTGGGGTTAAAAATCACATAGGTTACCTTTTCAAAGACAGTTTATTCTAGAGGATAAACATAGACTAGAATTTAAACTGAAATTTTAGTAATTGAGTTTCTAGAGACAGGTTTCTGTGTTTTCTCTGTGTCAATGTGCTTTTGTTTGCAAGTAAGAAAAAGCCAATCAAACTGACTTATACAATGAAAAGGACTGAGTGAATTAAGTTAAAACAAAACAAAACAACAGAGGGCAGATCTATGGCTTCAGATGAGGCTTAATCCAGAAGCTCCAAAGTACCAGCAAAGACCCAGTGCCTTTTTATTCTGTCTCTGCTGTTCTTTCTATGGTGTCAGCTTTATTCTAAGACTGACACACGTTGTGATTTCAGAATGGTTACCAATCGCTCTCAGAAACACATTTTTCTCATTTCTATTTAAAAAGAGAAAGAGGGTACATTTCCTAGCACAACAAGTGTCCTGATATGCACCGTCATTGCTTGATCCACATTCTCAACCCTAAACCAAATCACTGTAACCACTGATGTATGTGCCTGTTGACATACTTAGCCTGGTCACTGTTTCATGCTGGTGGCATGAGTAGAGTCACATGCTCAGAGTCACATCGTTGCCCAAATGAAAATCAAGGTTGCTAAGGAGAAAACCAATGCTGGGAAGATAACCTAGAAATGTTCTCTGTGGTCTCCCAAAGTGAATCTTCTCCAGGTTGCTGTGTCCACTGCCCCGTTTCTCCTGTTTATGATATTTCCATTTCTTTATAACTGCGATTCACACTTGGCAATCATGACCTCTGTGTGCTTATCCTCCACTTCCTCCTATCATATGATGACTTTTCAATTACAGTGCTTTTAGTTCTAGAAATTTATTTTTCATCTTTCTTCATTCATATCTCAAAATGGAGATTCTGATTTACCCAGCTCATCTTTTTGAACCAGGCTACATGTATTGACCAGTTTGCAGACTGGTTGTCTTGAATCAGGCATACACTGCTGGTCCAATGATCTGTAAACAAAGGGTGGAGTTTGGGCAGTCCAGTCACATGATCCAAAACTTGGCAGCCTGAGTAAGAGGGGCTATAGGCAGGCTGTTTCCCATGGATGGCAATGTGGGTGAGGCACATCAACTCAGAGCTGAGCAATAACAGGCTGTACCTTTTCTTATGGGACTTTTTCTCTATGTATTTTTTAAGGTACCAAAAAAGTATTATTTTGCTCTCCCTTTATGTTTCTTCAATGGCTTGTATCACATTTGTTTGCATATTGGGACTTACATGGGACAAATTTTTGTCTTTTGAAAGTTGGGTTGATTTTTGGAAATAGCCAGAAGAGATTCAGAACTATTTCTGGTTCAGGGAAATGAAGGAAGGTGTTATAAACTTGTCAGAAATGAGGTGTGACTATAAAAAAGAGAGATAAATTATCTTCTGTGGTTCATAAACTGACCCTGAAGGCAGTTCCAAGAGGAGTTTTGAAAGTGTTTTCAGCAATGATAGCACATTAAATAATTATATTATCCTCCTGAGGTGATTGATTTATTTGAAGGACAAAATTCAGGTATTTGTTCAGGCTAGTGAGTGAGTGTGTGTGTGTGTGTGTGTGTGTGTGTGTGTGTGTGTGTGTGTGTCTTATTATACCATGATTGATCTTCAGTCCTTAGATGAGGGACACACTGATCTGAATCTAAGTTCAGGAAAAGCCAATATGCACCAGATAAGCTGGTATAGTGGTATCAGATGTTCATAGCTGTGATCTGTTTCAGTTGGATCCAATATATATTGGTAAATATCAATAAATAATTGATAAGTGTTTTGAAGATCACCACTGACTAGGACTTCTACCATCAATCACTAACTCCCATGAAGTAAAGGGAAAAATAGACTATTCTGTAGGACACATAGGTGCCTTAGGAAAACCCAGAGGTCATGGTAAGGTCATGACTAATAAGAAAAAGTGTGCAAAAGGTGAATCCAGATCACAACGGTGTCTGTTCTCTCACCTCCAGTATTGTTATATTCAATATGTTTCCAGAAGACCTTGAATTTCTTAAGGTTTCCATTAAGAACTAAAGACATTTGAGCACAACAGTTTAAATAACGTGGCTTTCGCTAATGGGCAACCAATCCTTGCCCAATCTTTGCTGAATTCTTCTTATAGAGACCTGGGGGGTGTGGCAATTGCAGAATTACCCACAAGGAGCTTAGCATCAGGTAGTGGGGGGCTTTCCTTTTTGGTGAGCTAGATAGGGGAGAACTAGTTATCTGCCACCTGGATCTAGAATGATGCCTTCTTTCCCCCTCACATGCTAATAACCACTCCCCCATGCATTCTCTGTCAATACCCATGCATTAATATCAGGCAGAAAATGGTGCTCGAAACATGAAGGCATTTTATCTACAGGATCCATGTAAGTGGTGAGGTGTTACCATGGTATAATACAAATACCAGACGAAATATCAATTCAGACCAGAATTTGAATTCTGGTCCTGGCAGCTACTAGCTAAATGTTGTCTTGAGGAAAGCCCTTGGAAAGTTTTTTAACTTCTTTTCAACCTGCCTCTTCATCTTTGCAAAATAGACAATGTCAAATGAAGTAATCTATGAGAAGCATTCTTATAATTTACCTCTTACGGTTCCAGGTAAAATGTAAGTAATCAAAAAAGATTGATTCGCTCTCTTTCAACCCAATCTAGCCTTCGCTATTATTTGTCATCTTTGTTCCTTCAGTATTTGTGTAGGTCCATCTATGTACCGGGAACTCTTATCCTCGTCAAGGTGATGGTGGATAATACGCTTTTACAACCCAGTCCAATTCCACGCACATCAATTTTCACCCTTCAATATTGTCCCTCAAGTTAATTTTCACCTGCTTTTATCCATATGAAAATATTAAGTGCTTGTCTTCACAAGTCAAACTCTTTTTAGGGACGATCCTGAGTCCAGCAGGAGCCTGGTTGTCATTGGAGATCATGTATGATGGTGGGGCTGGGGGATTAAGCAGCTGCAGGACACAGACCTGGTAACTGGGGAGCCCGACTTGATAATGCGCAATTGACCCAGAAGCCTCGTTCTATACTCATCTGAAGTCCTCATGTATGATCTATTGCTTAATGAAAGAAGAAATTAATTAAGAATATGTGCAAGTAAGCCCAGGGGTTCAGTTTTAATGTAAAATAAGTAGTTTATAGCTAGTCAAGTGGTTTTATCAATGCAGTTCAACTACAGGCAAGACACCTTGAAAAGCGAGGCCGTGGGAGTGGGTCTGAGGGCTTTTCTTTTACCACCTCAATTGTTTTCTCTGTGTTTAGTTGAATATTGTAGACTTGAGGTCATGGTCTTCTATTCAATGACTTTCAGGGCCGGTAGCATCAGTCTGGCTCCTGGCCACTGTTTAAATTCTAAACTCCAGCTATCCATTTTGCAAACCCTGCCACCAACCTTGAGGCCATCATTTCTCTCTTAAAGCACTTATCTCATTGCCTTGGATTTACCTGTTTTCATGACTCCCTTTTTACCCCACTGTGAACTGATTAGGATTGTGTATCACTCATTTTTGTTTCCACAGAAACTAGTGCAGTGTCTAGATGGTCAATAATTGATCAGTGAATAAATGAATCAATAAAAGACAAAGGAAAAGAGGCAAAAAAAAAAAAAAACAAAAAAACTGTTCCAGGCTCAAATCAAATCTATTCCCGCAATTAGTAGGCAAATCAGTATTGCGAAAATCAACCAACTTTCCTTTTCAGAGTTACAGGTTATCACTTTTAGAGATGAAGGGTTACTCACTGGCGTGGAGGTGGTTCTCATGTCTTGGTTAGTCCTTCTGTTTCCAGGTGAAACTTGCAGAAGCCCCTTTTTATGCTGCCTCCTGTTCCTAGAGCCCCCGGGTCGTTTTCCCCACATAGTGACACCATCTCATTAGTTTTGCAGAAAGGTGAGATTTACAACTTCTGTAGGAGTTTTCCTGTACAGGGTAACAGGGAAGGAAGCTGTAACTGCTTGAATTAGCACAACATATTTGCTTTCCTTCCGGCTGCCATAAATTCTTAGGATGACACAGAATTAACATTTCAGATGATTATATCTGGCTTGTAAATTGTCCTCCAAATTGTCACCTTTCCCCCCTGCTAACCCCACACCTGGAGGACTTAGCTATAGGAATAGCCCTGACCTCTGGCCTTGGAGTCAAGGTTAATGGGCAGCAAGGTCACATGACTTGCTTCTCCTTTCAAGTTATGCTTTAGGAACTCTACTCAGTTCTTTTTCAGAAGTATTTGAAGTTTTTTTTTTTTTTTTTTTTTAAACTGAAAATGTTGTATTGTCAAGATCTCTGTTACAAGACTGCTCATGATTCTTCAAAAACTGTCAAAGCCACCCTTGGCTGCTCGGAAACCAGATATTCTAACAAAGGATTTGCGGCTGACTGCTAGCAGGAGGCACGTCACAACTGGTCTTGCAACTCATGAAAACTGCAAACACTGCAATCTGAATAATAAATTCCTGTATATTCAGAACAAATATTTATTTATTGGTTAATCAACACAGTTATGATAAAGAACCAAGAAGGACATACATTTTCTTTTAAATTTCAAGATAGAAAAGAAAACGAATCCCAAAATATCACGTTTCTGTGCACATTCAGAGTTGGAGAGTACAGACTTTTGGCTGAATGTCTATATGTCCCTTAAAGATTACCAAAGGGAAGTGTTCTGTATTAGGACACACTTGAAGGGATGCGGAGAACATAAGCTGTCCGTTCAGGACGACATCAATAAGTGATCGTGAGCGATTTACAACGCACACAGGAAAATGTAGGTAACTTCTCAAAACCATTAGTTAGTTCTGTTTTGTCCTAGCTCAGAATCTGATGGATGAGAAAACTTCATCAGAAGCATTTGAGGAAGGCTAAAAAGTTGGCATCAATACTTTTCAATGAGAGATTTTGGAGAAGTGAGAAAACCAAAGAACATTTTCTCAGTTCTTTCCTGGATGCTGGGCATACATGCAAAGCTTCTTGTAAGTTTTATAGTTAATCATGGACACCAAACTAGAAAGAAAAGAAAAGAAAGAAAGAAAGAAACAGTGAGATATAGATGACTTCCTGAACAATCCTGAAAAGCCCTCAGGAAAATTAATGTCATTCCAAGAGAAACTATGTGCTAAGCTCTGAATTTTTTTTTTTTTTTTAACTTCATCTGTCTCTTCAATTTCAGCAAGCATTGTGCTGTCAGAACTCACAGGCATTGCCCCTCCTACTGCTCAGACTTTAGAGAGCTAGCTTTCTATTTGAGTGGCCCTCTTCTGAAGTTCCTAAGTTCACTCTCAAGTTCACTCTTCTGAACTTCAGTTGACTCTAGAAAATGTCCCCGATCCTCCCGCACCCACCCTCCCACCTCCAGTTCAGTTTAAGATGGTCCGAGACCGTCATCCCCTCTGGCTGGATTCAGAACATCTGAGGGAAGAGAGATGTAGAAAAGAAAGAAAAATGCTCAACTCTTTTCCAGTTAAAGGAAAGAAGGAAGAAGGAAAGAGAGAAAAATAAAATAAATTGCTTATTTATAGACCCCCTGGAGCTATGCATCGTATCTATTTCCCAAGCAATGACCCCAGGGATGAAAGAGTGACACGTATCACAGGCACCTCTTGGACACTAGTTCTCACCCGAGTTTTCTCTCAAGAATCCACCTGCTGTAACTGGACTCAGAGGACTTAGAATCCAAGGCAAAGCCAGCCCGGTTGGGTCCTGAGGCTTAACGCCTTGAATGCCATGCATTTAAGTAAATTAATTATCCCAAAGAAGAATGTTTATTCGTTACAGCATAAAAGCATTTGTCTCCAACAACGTCGTGTGTGGACATTGTTTTAATCTGACTGAAATGTTTAGAAATGTTTTCTTTTTGTTTTGTTTTGTTTTTTAACATTTTTTATTGATTTATAATCATTTTACAAGGAAATGTTTTCTTTTTGTGATGGAGGAATACTAAAAAAAAAAAAAAAATCAGACTAAATAGGACCACAATTGGACAACTTTTAGTATCACCTGGATTTCCCTCTAGAACAATCTTCTTCGCAGTCTTGGAGAAACAAAAATAACCAAAGCAGCTGCACTTTCCCAAGTAACCAAATTACTTCCTGTGAGAAGCCAGGAGGTGTCTTTTGCCCTGTCTGTGTGTTTCCTCTTCTTACATGGAAGGGTTTTTCCTGTTGTCATTATTGTAACAGTGTTGCAATATAGACTGGGTAAACTCAACCTGTTTTGAGGTAGGATTTTTAATGGAGTTCAACTGTTTGTTTTGTTTCCAGAATGCACCCTCCTCTTCTCCCTCTGCAGTAGCTATAATTTCCATTTAGTGGAACATGTGCTTTTTCAGAAACAGATTCCCTTCCTGACCTCAGAGTTAAAGCTTGTGACCCAGGCTAAGCCTTGAACACATCCCCTTGGCCAATCTCAGTGAGTCTGCAGGGTCCACGTGACCAAAGTTGGTCCAATTCGAGAAATACCAGACCTTACAAGAAATGTTGAAATAACGCCCGTTTTCTTCTTAGATGGGAAAGAGGACTCATCACACGTAGATCTGGGAGATTGGTGATATCATTTTAGCACCACAGTAGGAGGTGACATCAAAGAAGACAGAACAGAGAAAAAGAAATAGGTACTGTTGACAGTTGAGTGACTGGATCAAGCCTCACTTGATATTTGCCATATTTTTGGACTTTTCACTTATAGAAAGTGATGAATCCCTTTTTTGTTGTTGTTGTTGTTGTTAGATCAGTTTGAGTTGTGTTTTCTTTAACTGTGATTGAATGCATCCCAAATGATACAGTAATAAGAACTGGAAGGCAGAGTGATTCTAGGGTAGGGGTGGGGACTGGCAGCATGCCATTCACTAGGCGTATCTCCCTCACCCAAGGGCAGATGTCCGAAGCCTTTATTCTCAGTGATAAACGGGGTCTTTGAAATCTCTACCCTCATAAAAATGAGTATAAATATTTCTTGTTCTGTTGTATTGAGATGATTAAAGCCAATGTTTTTGTGGGAAAGAAGAGCTATTCACTGATGTGTGTGCATGACACAAGCACTGATGGAGAATGGCATTAGGAGCTGGGATATGAGCCATTGGTCTTCACCCTTCACTCACTGTAAAAAGATTCCACTGGATAGCAGAGAGGAAGCTTGGAAGGTGACAGCACTAACCAGAGGTTTAAGGTCAACTAACTGGGGAATTAAATGAATTGAAGAATTGAGTAAAAACTAGAATGCATGGTATAAATTTTTAAAAACTGTATTTAAAGATAAGTAGCTACTTTTTCCATTTTTAAAAAAATTGAAATATAGTTGGTTTACAATCTTGTGTTAATTTCTAGTATATAGCATAGTGATTCACTTATACATTTCATTTCATATTCTTTTTCATTATAGGCCATTACAAGGTATTGAATATAGTTCCTTGTGCTATGCAGTAGGACCTTGCTGTTTATCTATTTTATATATAGTAGTTAGTATCTGCAAATCCCAAACTCCCAGTTTATCCCTCCTCCCCTCGCCCTTTTCCTCCCTGGTAACCACAAGTTTGTTTTCTCTGTCTGTGAGTCCACTTCTGTTTTGTAAGTAAGTTCATTTGTGTCATTTTATCAGATTCCACATGTAAATGATATGATGTGATATTTGTCTTTCTCTTTCTGACTTACTTCATGTAGAATGACAATCTCCAGGTCCATCCATGTTGCTGCAAATGGCATTATTTTATTCTTCTTTATGGCTGAGTAGTATTCCATTGTAAAATGATGGAGAGGGTGTGGAGAAAGGGGAACCCTCCTACACTGTAGGTGGGAATGTAGTTTGGTGCAATCATTATGGAAAACAGTATGGAGATTCCTTAAAAAACTAAAAATAGACTTACCCTGTGATCCAACAATCCCACTCCTGGGCAGATGTTGGCGGAAAATTCTAATAGCAGTACTATTTACAATAGCCAAGACATGGGGGCAATCTAAGTGTCCACTGACAGATGAATGGATAAGTAACTATTTTTAAAATGTCTTTTACTGGAGTTTTTTTTTTTAATTTTTTATTTTTTTTAAAGCAAGAGGGCTAAATGTCACATCGTATATCAGGCAGCTAAAACAACACTTAGCGCCTTCACTGAGGGAGAGGTCAGCCGCACCTTCAGCAGAGTGCAAGGCAAGCCCGAGGCTCCGAGAGGGAGCCGGAGGGACGAGGCGGGCAAGCGGAGCGGAGCGGAAGCGTAGGAAGCTTTGCTTTCATCGGCGTCTCGGAGACCTGGTGGGACCGCTCTCCTAACCGGCATGCCAGCCGTCCTGTCAGGGCATTAGAATTCAGGAGAGCTAATTTGGGAGAATAAAAAAAAAAAACCAAAAACCTAGTGAGTATGGTATTGAAGGAGGGAATACTAACACCCGGGAGAGGGGCAGGCTGCTGGAGCATCCACCATAATTAAAGCAGATTACAATTGCTCTGAGGAAAGAGGAGCACAAAGAGGAGGAACATCCGACGTGCCTGATGGAGACCGATGCGACAGAGGCTTTGCAGCGGCAGAGAGGAAACGGGGAGGGGGCCCTAGAGAAATTTCTCATAATACCTATTCTTTTTTTTTTTTTTTTTCATAGGAAATGATAATTATGACAAAAACCAGAATGAATAAGCTGAATAAAGCAGCAAACTCGAAGAAGAGGCATTTGTGCCTCATATGGAAAGCAAAGCGGGCTGGGCCAATAAATAGAACTCCCAATCAGTGAAATAATTTTCTGTTTTTAAACTCTTTTAAAGCGAGGGGTATGAAAAAATACTTTAGAAAACACTTATACTTCTGGTAACGCCACAAAGCAGGAAAAAATAATTTGAAACAGGTACACTGAGATATTTGGAAATCGGTAGCTCTAGGTGACAGACACAGGATGGCTATTAAGAAGACAGATGACCAATTTAGACCCTGATTTTTTCTCTCCCTAAAAAGTGGGAAAGGGAGTGTGGAGAAGATTTTGAATCTGTTTGGTTTTTCCTTTTAATTCTATTTTTTTTAAAGGAATTTTGTCAAAAATTTACCTGGACTCCCTAACCATAATGATAGAATAAAATAAAACACACTGGCCAAGTCATTGATGAAAACTGAGGATGTTAATAAGCACCAATATGCAAGGTAGAAAGATGGTAGTGAGCATCTGCAAGACTGTGGAGATAAACCTGGACAATACGCCTTGAAAGACCTGGCAATACTGCCTTAATGATAGTAAAACGTGTCCCACTGAACTCTGCATGTTTGTCAGCATGACAGCAGCACCACTCAGAGAAATGGCCATGCAGCCAACAGTCCTCAGCGGATCCCCGTGATGGTGTCAAAGAAGAAAGTGCACACGTATATCAGCTGCCATCCCATATTTGTAGAACAGTCATGATATGCAGGGCAACGTTTATGGGCCGTTTCTACCCCTCAAGAAGTGTGCAGTCTAGTTAGAAGCAAGACGACACACACGTAAAAATAGCTAACAGTATAAAACAATAAATGTTAAGGGTACTTCTCGTGCAGAAGGTTAGAGCATGGATGGGACCAGAGTTGAGGACTCAAAAACAGAAAACTATAGAATCCTAGACAGGAGTAAAGAGACAGAATATCCAAAATTAATTTTTTTAAAGGAGGAATTAGGAGATGGCAATGAGTTTATCCATCTGCCCAGAATAAAAGATTCCAAAGTGGGTACTGAGATCTCACCAAACATAAGAAATTAATTTAAAATGATTCATAAGCCTAAAAGTGAAATATAAAATGATGAAACTTCTGAAGAAAACATTTTCATACTGTCATAATCTTGGGGAATTGAAGGAGCTCTTAAACAGGACACAGAAAGTGCTAATCATAAAATAAAAGATTGATAAATTTAACTATTTCTAAAGTCAATCAAAAGATGCCATTAAGAGAATTAAAAAAACAAGCCACAGACTGAGAGAAGATATTTGCATATCTATATTTTTATACATACTTTAAAAAACATGTAAAATATCTGGCAAAGACGTGTATCTTGACTACATCAAGAGCTTCTACGAGATGATAAGTAAAAGACAATTTTCCAGTTAATAAAATGGTCAAAATACTTAAACAGGCATGTCATTAAAATGGTATTCCAATGGTAATATGCATATGTAAAAGTGGTCAATATGATTGGTCAGCAGAAAAATCAAAATTAAAATTTAATGAGATACTACTACACACTTACCAGAATGGCTAAAGTTAAAAGGACTTACAATGCTAAGTGTTGACAAAGATGTGGACTAAATGGAGATTTTATATTACTTGCTGTTTGGAATAGAAATTGTTTCAATTATTTTGGAAAACTGATAGTTTCTATAAATCTGATATTCATACATTCTATAACCCAGAAATTCTACTCCTAGGAATATACCCTACAGAAATAAGTGCTCATGTTTACAAAAATACACATACAAGAATATTCAATACAGTTTTATTCATAATGGCCAAAAAAGAGAAAACCATTTGTCCATCACTAAAAGCAAAATTTGGAAATTATGTCATATTCACATGATGAAACATGATGTGTGTTGGTATCTCATTATGTTAAATTAAAAAGTAATGTTCAGTGAAGGACGCTGGATACAAGAGAATACTCACTGTACAACTTTTATGTGAAATTCAGAACGGGCAAAACTAATCCATGATGATAATGGTCAGAATAGTGGTACCCTTTGGGACAAATAGTCTGGAGGGAAATGATGGGGCTTTCTGGGGGAACTGATAATGTTCTGCAGCTCGATTTCAGTAATAGTTTCTCAGGCAGATACATGTGTAAAGGTTTACTGAGTTGTACACTTAGGGTTTGTGTCCTTTACCGTATGTAATTACCACCTCAATTAAAAGCAGGGTAGTGGAAAATAAAGTTGAAGAGGAAATTAAATGAGAAGAACATATACACAGTGTCTCACATAATGGATAATAAATATTTATTCCTTTCTGCTTCCCTTCAGGGCTTAGGGGTCAGATTGTCAGTGTGTCAAATGACAGGATGAGAAGTGTGAATTCTGTTTTGTAGGTGATAAGATGACATTGCAGACTTTTTGGGCAAAGCTGATTTTTAGGAAGATTAACTGGGTAAATATAGGCAGGAGAAAAAAAAAAAGAAAGAGAGGGTAAAGGGGGGAAAAAGACGCATTAAGAAGCTGCTGTGAAGATACAGCCAATGTGTGCACAACAGTCTGTTTTCCAAGATTGGGATACAATTAAAAAATCAATTTTAATTTTTTGAATCAATTGCTTGGAGTCCCATTTGCATTTATATTCAGGAAATTTGTTATTTTGTTCTTGAGGTCCACCCAATTCTGAATTGTCCAGGAACTGTCAGAAGGATGACAGAACGATTCTACACTTCGGCCACAAGGGGTCGCTGTTGAAGACTGGTTCTGCACTTGCTGGGATGCAGTAGGGAGTGTGATCCCTGGGGAATCAAAATAATGGGTTTTCAATTCAACTTCATTTGCTTAGCTACATATTTTTTCCAAACCACAACACTGTTCCACAGCGGCTAGATCCAGAGGGCTGTCCAGACACATGTAGAGGCTGTGCAGGAACCAGTCTTCCAGCCGAGCCACTAGGTGTTTGCATTGAGCTCAAGTCAGCAGCCAAGTCCCTTGTACCCACCGGTAGGGTTTTCTTTGGGGTCTCTTGGGCCCTGTCTTGTCAGTATACCCTCTACAGGGCACGTACAGTCCACTATGAGAGCTACCCATTTCCTGATAAAAATTAGTCAACTCCACTTCCGGAACCATCTGTACTAAAGGGTCCCAAAGGCACCATCTTTTTTAAGCCACTATAGGTTTTACTCTGGGCCCTTCCTTATACTGATGAATCTTCACTCTCCCTTCCCACATATTCTTAACGAAAAGGGCCCACTCGAGTGAAGACTCTCACAATGATGAAAATCTGTCCCCAGATTATTTGATGTTACCAACTGTGGGCAGAAAAGCAGCTGAAATTATTTATAAAATTCTACCTCACCAGGTAAGCAGAGTGTGACATAAATAGGCTTTGTGAAAAGAATAATAAACTATTATAAAAATGAAAAATCATTTCCTTCCATTTGTATGTGATAAATGATTAAAAATTCTGTGTATCATATGCTAAAACAATAGATGGCATATTTTAGATTAGCAGATACAAGCTACTGTGTATAGAATAGATAAACAACAAGGTCTTGCTGTACAGCACAGGGAGCTATATTTAATGGCTTGTAGCAACCTGTTATGAAAAAGAATATGAAAAGGAATATATATACAGAAATATAACTGAATCACTATGCTGTACACTAGAAACTAATACAACTTTGTAAATCAATAGCACTTCAATAAAAAATGGGAAAAAAGAACAAATTGAACTAGGATTTAGATATGGCTACTTAAAGAGGCTAAAGTAAAAATAAAATAAGTAGCAGGAATTAATATTATAGATGATAATAGTGGGATAAGAATAAGACGTGGAGCTGGAAGATCTGAGTTCAAATCCTGGCTCTGCCATTCATTAGTTGTGTGACCTCATGTAGTTTATTAATTTCTCTGAGCCTCAATTTTCACATATGAAAACCAAACCAAAACATCTTCAAGAGTTGATGTAGGAATTCAGTGAAACACTGTCTAGGAAAGAAAGCATCTATCACAGTCTGTCCTATGGCAAAATGTCCGTCAGTGTTTGCAAAATGGAATCTGCCTGGGAGTGGAAGAAGCAGCTCTTTAACAGATGGGTTTCCAAGTAGGTAGTAAGTCCTTATTTGCTTATTCATTTGCCCTCGTTAGTGACTTGTAATATGAAGGAAACCAGATAAAGGTGACAGCAAATTATGAAGTTGCAATTGTGGAATCAACTGAGGAGTAAATTGTGAGGTGTAATTGTAGAAGAACCTAAATTGCTCTAAGTAGGTGATCGTTTAACTTACGCTTACCATGGGTACATCGAATGAGGAGGGAGAAGTGCCTCAGACGCAATTAGAAATGGGCCAGTAGTCTTTGGGACTACAGAGGCCCCTGTCTTTTTAAAGGCTGGGTTACCATATTTGCATGAACTTCAACACCACGTGGAAAAGGAAAATATAGAATCCACAGCAGCATAATGTTAAATGGTAATTGGAAAGAATTATCAAGAAGAGATTTTTTTAAAAGCCTGTGTAACCATGTTGACATGGTGGGACATGACAAAGTTGTCAAGTGTTTGGGATGGGGACAAAGAAAACTAACCAGGGACAGGAAGAACAATAAAATAAACCTGGCATAAAATAGCATTATTAGGGAAAAAGAACTAAACTTTGGGAAATATTGAGACTTGATTTTAGGAAATAAAAAATGACCTTTCTGACAGTGGGAGCTTCATTTAGAGTAAGATGATATAATATAGAAAAAAAAATCACCCATGAAAAGGTTAATAATCACCATCTCCGAGAAGATTCTGGAATTATTTTTATGTCAAATGGAAGTTGGGGAGCTATGCCAGTCATTTATAAGGGGTTTTTGATTGGAAACACAAATGGTTTGTTTCTTCTTCCTCAAGGTATTGTGATAACGATTGAATAAGGTGTCGCCAGAAAGCCTGAGAATCCGGGTAGTGGTGTATGGAATTCTTCTTTTATATTCTCTCTGTAAAAGAACATTGCAATAAAGTATTCTCTAGCTGGTCCAAATGTGCACACCTCTTTCATTCATTGTCTGCACATGTCAGCAAGAGAAAGGAGTTTCTCTTTGTCTTGCTCTATTTCTTGGAGCTCTCCATATGCAAGGAGATGACCCTTCTAACCTGCCGGTCTCAAGAATCCTTGACCGCCTCTGCTCTAACGCTCCTGGCCTGCACCCTCCGGCAGCCCCTTGCTCCCATGTGCAGTGTGGGCTTAATCACTACCAACAGGTAAAACCCTTGGATAATCTCATTTTCAAGCGTCCAATATCACTTTTGTCTGTGCAGATGACCCCCTCTAGCCAACCTTCAACAATTCTTTAACCCTCTTTGGGTCTCTCATCCTGTGATCCTCCCAGCTTTTTCACATCCTTCCACCTCTTGAAGACGTCACTTACGTCACAGTGTAGCTGACATTCCATGTTCCATTACCAGTCATTTTCTTGGTCATGCTCTCACCTTCCCCCAGCACCCTTTCCGGCCTCTCTCCTATAGTCTGTTTCCATTGTGAGTAAGCGTTGTAAAACTTAAATGAGGTAAGTCAGTTCCTTTCTCAAATACTCCAGTGTTCCCCCACCTTTCTTATCAAAAAGCCAATAGTTCCAATGGGAAAGTGAAACTTGATATTGTCACATTAAGCCAGGATGCTCAAATGGGAATGAGTGCTCTTTGCTTGGCAGTTTCCTGGCAGAAGCAAATGAAAAACTTCAAGAAGAAAGCGTTTCTAATTTAGAGCCTCGTGAATTTTGTAGATAAAGATCATTTAAATATGAACCCACAATTTTAAAAAAATTTCCAGACACACAAGAAAACAAGCCACCATGAGTGAGTGTCACCTGGAACAACAAAGACCTAGACTCCAAAGGAGATCAGTTAATTAAGTTGGTAGGTATGTAACATAAAATGTAAAAGTATACAAAACATGTGTATAACGCTTAAAGAAATAATAGAAGGCAGAAAAATGAGTACATTTCTAAGATCCCTTAAAAATCCCTTGAAAGCTTTTGAAAAAATAAAACAAATCCGAAATTTAAGGATAAAAATATTACTGCAGTTAGAAACAGATACTGATGGAGAAAGAACTAGTAAACTGAAATGTGGATCTGAAAAAATTATTAAGAATGGCAGCCAGAGAGACAAGAAGATAGAAAATATGAAAGAGAGGTTAAAAGATATGGGAGACAGTGTAAGTTCTAACAGACATCTACTAGTAATCATAAGAAGAGAATAGAATGAAGGAGTTGGAATAATCATAGTTAATTGCCTGGGATTTCCTGGAACTGATGAAAGAAATGAATCTACAGACAAAGGGAGCAAAATTTTACAAAGCTGAAGACATCTACATCTAGACATATTATAGTGAATCTGCATATTATTGGAAACCAAAAAAAAAAAAAAATCTTAATAGCAGCCAGTGAGAAAAGATCACTTGTGAAGGAATGGCAATTTTACTGCCAGCAGACTTTACTCAGCAATAAGACATCATAAAAGCAGGGAAAAAAAGGTACTGAAATAAAATACTATACACCTAGATTGTGCACCTAGCAAATTATCTTTCAAAAAATGAGGAGAATAGAAAGAGCTTTTAGGATAAACAAAAGTACGTTTGTCGTCAAGTTTATCATCAGCAAATTTTCACTAAAGGACTTCTAAGAACATGCTTCAGGGAAAATAAAGATGAGGCCAGGAGGAATGGCGGCCATGTAAGATAAAAAGGTAAACAAAAGCCTTATAAAACTCAGAGATAATTTTTTGAAGTATGTTGTATGTATATATTAATGTATATATTATGTATGTATATATTAATCTAAACACAAGATTTAATTTATGGAGTTTAAAACAGATAAAATTGAAATACTGGGCATTACTACTAGCATGCAAGTCAAGAGTGGGGTGGGTCAGAGTAAAAGTGTTCTAAGATCTTTGTGTTACTCAGGATACAACACTATTAAATTTACACTTTGCTCATTAGCATGTGCTATAAAAATTCCAGAAGCAACCTTTGAATTATAGAAATAACATGCATAACTTCTAAACCAGCAAAAGGGAAAACATAATAAAATAAACAAATTAACTCAATCAACTACCAGAAATGAGAAATGAGACTAAAATGAAGCAAGGTGGTAAAACAATCTAAAATTATCATTATTTATAATAAATACAAACAGACTGTGTTAATTCCATGACAGACTGTCATACTGATTAAAAATAAATACAACCAAAGTTTAAAGATAAAGGCTGAAATTAAATGCATGAAAAAATAATAGGCAAATATTAACCACAATGAAAGTGGAGTAGCTGTGTTAATATCAAACAAAATAGACTTTAAAGGAAAAAAATTAAATATTATTGGGGAGTAAGAGGATCATTGATATAATTATAAAAATTTCAGTTTACCAGGAATATATTCCATGCTTGTGTTGACCCAATAAAGTAAACTCAAAAAATGAAAAAGAATAATTTATAGAGTTACAAGGATCAATGGACAAAATCCCCACTGCAGTGGAATTTAGCATACCTCTCTCAATTATTTAGTCAAGTAGACACTACATTAGTAAGATAGAGAAGAATTGAGCTCTATCATGAGCAAACATGTTTAAATAGACATCTACAGAACTCACCCTAAAAATAGACAATACACGTTATATTCAAATACATATGGGATCTTTATAAATTTAGCTACATATTAAGACATAAAGTGAGTCACAACAAATTTCAAAGAATTGGTATTATACACAGCATGTTCTCCTGGTAGAGTAGAGTTAGCTTAGTGGTAAATAACAAAGATAAATTAAAACCTGCATGTTTCTGGAAATTAAAAACACAGCACTCTTCTAAATTATTCATGGGTCAAAGCATACATTACAATTACAATGTAAAATTTACCTATAACTGAGTGATAATGATAATAGTATCTATCAAAACTTATGGGATAAAGTTGAAAGCAGACTGTGAAGGTCATTTATAACCTAAAAAGATTATATTAAAAAGAACAAAGGTTAAAAGTTAATGAATTTAATAAGTTAATATTAAATTATTTTAAAAATTTAAAATTTAATTAGCTAGGCCTGTTATTCTTAAACATGAAAGTCTCATGACCATGTAATAGTCTTAAAAATTATCCAGGGCCCTAAAGAGCTTTATTCTATTTCATTTCCTCAATAATTAAATAATATTTATTAAGCCACTTCAGTGACATACACATATCTAACACATTTATGGTAACCTCGATTAATTAAAATACTCCAAAGAGGCTTTATTTATGTGAGTTGCAACTGCCAGTATTTACACAATTAGAAATTATATTTTTGGGGGAACTTAATTCATGTAAAAATAATAAACCCATCATATATTAACCTTATATTTTAATTAAAAATATTTTCCCAAACTAAAGAATTTAGTGAGCAGCATAGAATTATTTTACATTATTGTGTGTATTTTTAATGTCTGGCTTAGGAGATGCAAGCTAGATTCTCCTATCTGCTTCTGCATTCAGTCTGCTATGGTACATTAGTTTGGTTGAAGTATATGAAGAATATCTGGTTTCATACAGATATGTAATGGGAGAGGGAGAGTATTTTAACAGCCTTTTTATATAGTTAAGAAAAGTCTCCTTTGATACTATGCCAAATCTCCACTAGGGGTAATTTTTTAAAGGTTAGTGACAATGTGGAATCTGAAACCACATCAATGAATCTTTCTTTCATGGTCTGTTACCCTAAGATCCATTGGTATGTCTCGCACTTTGAATGGATCTTTTACTTATGGATGATTTTGTAATATCATGTATCCATAATCTGGAAAATTGGTGCATTCAGATACAAAGATCTTCTGAGTGTTGACGTATTTTATTATATTATGTGAACAAATACTCACTTGTTAAAATCACCACTGATTTCATTGGAACAGCCTTTAAGTATTGGGAATCTGTCAAACTCACAGATAGATAGAACACTAAATTCTAATCTTACTTGAAATGTCTAATTTTAATGTTGGTAATAAATGTTTTCAGTTGTTTTGAAACTCATTTCATTCAGCTTTGAGAAAATGCCTGCCAAATTGTCAAAGCTGAGTGCCCACAGTTTGTCTGCTGCTTCTGTGAAGTGAAGATGGTGTTCCGTAATGGAAATGGCTAGTTGAGCTTGCAACTCCAACAACCATGTAAGTACTTTTCCTTGAGAGAATCATCTTACTTTAACATGCAGTAGAAGAGCCTTATGTATAAATTCCAATTAAACAACATAATACTAAAAAGATGTAATCAAGGATCAAAATTAAATAAAAGTAATAATTTTTACTGTTTCATTAAAGACATTCTTAAGTAAAACTGGCATTTATATTCATTGATTTTTATAGCGAGGATGCATTGGTGAAGAATATGATGACCACTGCCTTGGCTTGTGCTAAGGTGTCAGCCTTTTTATTCACCCTTGCCTTTGCACTGTCAGTTTAAGGTAATGCAGTGAAAAAGTCAAATAACATCCTAAAATTATTATGAAAATAATTTTGACCTTACCTCCTTACATCAGTGACCCTCTCAGAAGTACCAGACCACATATTGAGAATCAAAAAGTTAGGCCAAAAGTCAGTAAACTATGATCCAAAAGTTTTATTGGAGACAGTCATGCTTATTCGTATTCATGTTGCGATGGCTGCTTTTGTGCTGGACTGTATAGTTGTGACAGGAACTAAATAGTTCTCATAGACTATATGGCTCACAAAGCCTAAAACATTTACTATCCGGCCCTTTATAAAAATAATTACCAACCCCTGAATTAAGCTATAACAATTGAGTAAATCCAACGAATGCATCTGAAAGTAATAATGGTGATCAGAAGGTAACGTAAAAAGAAAATAATAATATAATATAAAGGATGAATAAAGACAAACACTAATTCTTTGAGGACTAAAGAAATTCAAAAACTTGGCAAGATTGATTTTAAAAAGTGAAAGGCACTTATATGGAAGATTAATAATGACAAAATGGGGCTAAGATATGACAGAGATTTAAAACATTAGAGAAAAGTATGAATAATTTTATGTTAATAAATTTTAAACTAGAAAGATTGAGAATAAATCTCAAGAAAATGTGAATTGCAAAAGCTGACAAAAGAAGAAATAGAGAGCCCAAGTAGTATTACCATAATTAAATAAAAAGCTTTATTAGTGGTTAAAAATCTGTCACCTAGAAAGTACTAGGAACAGGTGGTTTTCTGTAAAATATTCAAAGGCAAATTCTTCCAACTTTAGGTTTTTCTAAAAAAAGAAAATAGGGAATGGTCTCCAATTATTAATATAGAAATTGAGAATTCCCTAATTAAAAATAAAACAGACAAGAGTAGAAGAATGAAGGTAAATTACAGTCCAGTTCCACTCATAATTACTAGTTTGATGATCCTAATTTATTAGGAAACTGCATATAGTAGCGTATGAGAAAGAATAATTCAGCATGATCAAGTTTTGCCTATCCCAAGAATGCAAGGAAGGTTTAAGTTTAAAGCTTGATCAATATAATTACTTCAGTAATAGGTTAAAGGAGAAAAAAAAAACATGAATTTTTTCAATAGATGCAGAAAAAGCATTTGATAAAATTTAACACTCACTCATGATTTAAAATTTAAACAAATTTTTAGCAAACTATGAGTAAAATGAACTTATTTAGAAAAATTACAATAAACATCACCCTTAATTGTCAAAAGTTAGAAGCATAAGCTTTAAAATCAGGAAGTAGACAAAGGTGCCCACTGTCACTAATTCTATTCAACATTCTACTGAAGAAGCTAGCCAGTAAAATAATAAAAAAAATTTTTTAATTAAATTACATTAAAATTAGAAAATAAAAAACAGAACTGTTATTATTCTCAAATCATATTATTTTCTATGTAAAAAAATGCAAACTAATCTATAGAGATATTTGGGATTAATATAAAAGTTTACTAAGGTGGCTAAGTATACAACCAATATACAAAAATAAATTACATATCCATACATTGGAAATAAAACAGAAAACATACTTTACACATATATATATATATATAATTTATAGTTTCAACAAAACATAAGATACCTAGAAAATCAAACAAAAATTTTAAGATTTGTTTGGGAAAGATTTTATACTTTAATGAAATACATAGAACATTTAATAAATGAAGAGCTAATCTTATGATCTTGGATAGGAAATATCAATATTAAAAGAATTTCAGTTATTCCTAATTTTAACTATAGTTTATTCAATTCTTTATAAAAAATTCTGAAAGGAACTTGATAAGGTGATTCTAAAATTTATATGTAAGATAAAGACCCAAGAATTGTCAAGATCCTTCTGAAGAAGAATGACAGCCTGGGGGATTTTGCCCTTCTGTATATCAAAATATATTATAAGTATATATTATCTCAGACAATATCCTGGCACAAGGGGAATCAAACTGATCAGTGCAACAGAATAGGGAACTTATTGACAAATCCACACATACACGGAAACCTGACAGAATTTGCCATAAGTGGTAACTATGACACAGATGGCATAGCCACTCACTGGAGATGTATGTATCACACACTTTGGGAGGCAGTTAGGATTAGATGAGATCATGAGGGTGTGGCCCTCATAATAGGATTAGTGCCCTTATAAGAAGAGATACCAGAGAGCTCACTCTTTCTCTCTCTTTCTCTCCCTCCTTCTCTCTTGGATAAAGTGGCAAGATGGCTTTCTGCAAGCCATGGAGGGACCTCTCACCAGAAACCTACCATACTGCACCCTGATCTCAGACTTCTAAACTCCAGAACAGTGAGAAATAACTTTTATTGTTTGAGCCAGTCTATGGAATTTTATTATGACAGCCTAAGCTGACTAAAACAACAAATAACCAACAAAATATTAGTATCTTGAATACATACAAACTTTCACAAGTCAAAAAGAAAAATAAAGACATCCAAATTAAAAATGGGTAAAATATTTGAATAGGCTTATCACAAAGAAGAAATAGATAAAGCAAATATTATATGAAAAATGCTCAAAATCATTAGTAATACAAAGTGAGACCTTGATGAGATATAATTCATATCAACTGAATTGGCAAGAAGAAATCTGATAATATCAGCTAGAGTGAGGATGTGGCACAGACACATATTTTTGCTATTCAGACTAAAATTAGAATGACTACTTTGGAAAACCACATTGTAAAAGCAATGGTCTCATACTCAAAGACCTGGTAATCCTTTGCCTAAACAAGGTATACACAACAGAAGAGGTTTCATCCTGTGTGTGACCAAAGACTGATGTGTCAAGGAGAAGTCACAGATGTGTTCTTGGGGTGGCTGAGTGCGGCTGGAGCAGCTGCAGTCCCCCAAGCCTGTGTTAGGTCAATGCAGGGTCTGACTGCCGTGAACACCACTGGGAGGCATGATTCGAGAGAACTTCTGGCCATGTGCTGCAGGAGATGGCAGCTCACTGGGAAGAGGATGAGTCAATAAATCGTGGTATTGTCATAGAATGGGGTGTTATACAGCATCAGAAATGGATGAGCTCTAGCTGCACACATGAATTATTTATCAAACATACTCGAATGACAAGATCAAGTTGCTAAAAGCTGCATCATACCAGTACCATTTTTATAAATGGTACAAATCAAAGCAAAAAAAATCATTTAGGGACACATACAAATAGTAAATTAGACAAGAAGAGATAAAGAAGTAATAAATAAGAAATTCAGACTACTTGTTCCCCTTGTGGGGAAGAGGAGTTTGGGATTGGACAGGGCAGCACCTTTGGTATTGGTAATAATTCTTTCTTTTCTTAAGTTGATGATGTGTTTACTTTGTTACTACACTTCATGACTTACATGCATGTTACATGTAACCTTTTAATGACTCATGTGAAAATGGTTAGGGCTCAATTGTGGTCAAAAAGAAAAAGGATGGGGAGGGGTAGAGAAAAAAGGGGAAATGGAAGAGGGGAGAAGAGATTAAAAAGGAGGATCAGAAGAAGTAAAAAAAATGACCTATTTCTTCAGAAGTACAATGAGAAGGGTAGCCACGTAAACTTCTGTTTTATGATGGAGTTCCAATATGGTTGAAGCTCACATGGGGCTGAGTTTTTAAAGTCTGTCATGCAGGGCTGTATTCTTTCTAATTTCTCTTAAGCCCCACGTAGATGGCATGCAACCTACAACAAGAAATATCTTTTATAGTCTATCCCACTAAAAGCATACACACACACAACGCACAGTTGTACCGAAAGCTATGCAGAAGTGTCCTTCCCTTACTACATGCAACTGATGCTGATGGTTTCTGTTCTGATGTATTCTGCTTCATGTGTTTAAATTTGCCAGTTGTTACATGCTAGGTTAATCTTATGACCTTCAAAAAGACCATGGCATACAGTTTGAAAAAACTCTCACCCAATCCCGCCTTCATATTTTATAGATGAGGCAACTGAACCTCGAAGGAGATTAGAGAGAATTATTCTGAAAAGTAGTATGTGTTCCTGTAGCTAGAATAAACTAACAGGAAGCTAGTTTTAAATGTACCTTAGTCATTGACATGTCCTAATATACTTTATCTTTGTTCCCTCTTCTAAAACACCCACAGCCCATCATTTGTCAGGTAAGTCACTCTGTCTAAAGAGATCAGATTAATCCAGAGGAATTTATTCTGAATAAGCCATGCTGAGCACTAGCTAGTATCTTTTCCTTGTTTGCAAATCAATCTCTTGATGACTTTCCAAATTTTTTTCTAGGTATTAAAGTGAAATCTACATAGCTATCTTTTTTTTTTTTTTTAATGTTGTGATAAAACAACCAGCTACACAAAGCAGCACCTGGATCTGTGATTTTACACATTTATTTCATTACCTAAGCTAGAATTGAAAAATGCTTTGACATCCAAACAAAAGTTTGTGTTTGCATTCTCTGGTGAATCCCATAACATACTGGCAAAACATCAGTTAAAAGAAAAAAAGGTTCAAATTTTATATATTTTTTACTTCCCACATGCATCTTCCCAGATCTGTGTCTAGATGGTTAGATTAACAGTTCACCACTCTTTCTAAAGAATATCCAAAACACATTATGCTTCGCTTCAGAGATGATTTTTAGTTTAAATCCCTATGTGAATTGGAATCACTCACAGGTGGGCTCCTTTTTTGTTGCTGTTCTCATTATCATGATTATTATCAGCAATTATACTGTTATTTTTAATCAAATATAGATAAATTCTTTGCTTTCCAACTGCTTAGAGGAGTCCACAGCACTGTATAGTTTGTCGTGTAGAAGGGACGGAAATGTTCACTGTTTGGAGACTTGCACGGGCACCTGTCCATTCATCCAGGAAAAGCCACGTTAGATGTGCTTGCGTCAGAGAGATGGTCCCTTCTCAAGGAAACCATTTAAGACCTGAAGCCCTTTCAAAGATATATACACTGGCTCCTGTGGTAGTATTTTGGGGGGGCAGGTACTGTTTCAGTGTTCCTGTACCTTATAAAACAACAGAATGCTTTCCACATCATAAATGCTCAATAAAAGCATATTAAATTTTGCAAGAGAATCTTAGAATACTGTCTTGAAGAAGATCTTAGGAGCCGCATAGTGGAGAGCTCCTCACTCTATAGGTGAGAAAAGTGAGGGGAAGTGAGGCCAGATTTCCCCTCTAGGTCTTGTAGCTAAGAACTGGTAGAGTCCAGAGCTCACCCTGGAGCTCTTTTTTCTCAGTCATGTAACTTCTTAAATTCGAGTTCTTTCCATGTGCTCAGAGGGACTCAGGAAAAAACCAAATGAAGTCTTTTCTCCAATCAGTGGCTTTTTATTAGTATTAACAATAAATAAACTTTGCAACCTCTTGATCTGTATGTATATAGCAGGACCTCTTTTTTTCTGAGTGACTCTACTTAATAGTAAACCTTAATTAACCATCCCTCTCTCTTCCAGCAAATCACATCTATCCTCCAAAAAAAAAAAAAAAAAAAAAAAGCAAAAAGATTTAACTTGTATTACTGATGATCCTTCTAAAAGTTAGAATATACTTAGCTTAATCTTGAATAATTTTTCCATCTTTATTTTGTATTTATCATTGTTTAGCACAGTGGCCAGATACATGCTGAAGTCCCTGTTCATCAGACAAGCACTGTGAGGCACCACACTGTCCTGAACTGAGCTGGGAAATTGGTGCTAATACACTTTTGAAGTCTTTATCGAAAACTTTGAAACAAATCTTTCCTGCCCAATCAGAAATTCAATTTATCAAAATTCTCTATTCTCTGCTAATTCAAGTTAAATATATTTTCAGCTACTGTGTTCCTTTTGTCATGTTTAAATATTTTTGTTTCTTGCACTTTTAGAGTTAATGCATATTAAAAATAAGACATATATTAAGCAGTGATATTGTTCTAACCAAGTGGGGACACATAATCCTAATGTTATAAACAAGACCTCACACTGCATGTAAGAGAAGAAAATGAAGTTTCCAAGGTGAGGTGTACAAGTGAGGGGAAATTAGAAAGAGGAGAGATCATTCTAATAAGACAGAATTCTTCTCATTCTTCTTCTCCTTCTTCCCTTCCTCCTTCTCCTCTTTATTATTATTATTTTTTATTTTATTTTTTTAACTTGTGTTAAAAAAAGTGTTAACTTGGCCAATAGAATCTGATGTTACGTTCAGTATTCTCGACACGTTCCCCAATACCTAGGACCTGTCCCATTTGGCCTGGTTATCTTTTTAAAATTTGTTTTCAGAGGTTTAGTATTTCTGAGAATTTCTTGGTGGAAGAAGCACCTTTTATTGTTTGAGTCCTCAGAGCATGGGCTCTCCAGGCTGGCCGTGCCCAGCAGGACTTGGCACTGTGAGTGGAAGACTGTGGAGCAAAAGGTATCCATCAGGTACCACTGAAGACCCATCCTGCACGACGTGAGAACAAGTTTCTGTGTGAGTCAAAAATAACCAAACAGAGCCCTAAGGTTGAAATCATTCCTCAATGGGTCCTGATACTTGGGCTTGCAAAATAGAAATCTGATATTAAAAAAGAATGAGAGTCTTCTTTCTCTGAATAAACCATGGCTTCCGTGGCTAACGCTCAGTTTTGTTTTTCTAATGAGGTTTACAACTCCATTTTGCAAAAGTGCAAAATGAGAGATATTCAAACTTGCTCTCCTCCTCCAAGCACTTGCCCTGGATCCTGCTTTGGCACCCGGGCTTCTTAGCCACATGCTCACCACGTGTACACTGAAGCCAGGACCACCGGGCACGGCCGATTCCCCAGTGATCAACAGAGCCACACGCTGGTCACTGCACATCTTTCAGGCTGAAAAACACCCTTTTGTGAGAGTAAACTCCCTCTGGACAGTCCACAGATTAGGTCAAAAAATAGTTCCAGAAACTGGGCAGCAAATAAAAAGGAAAAACAAACCAAAACACATAAAACCTGCAAATACCTGGTAATGACTCAAAGTTGGAAACAGGGGAAAAAGAAACTCAGTGGGGAGAAAAATACTGTGGCTTTTCTCCTTGCAAATTTTGAGAAGCCTTTTTCTTTTCCTAAAACACAGGTCCAGAAGGCTCTGATTGCCACAGCCAAAAGTCCACACAGCTTGAAAGAGAAAAGTTTCAGAATGAGTATCTGAGAAAGTTCCGGCTCCTGGAATGATGATCTGTTCGAGCAGGTGGTGTCCATGAACCGGGCCAGAGAGTCTTCCTCTGGTCTTCTGACGTCCGAGGTCAGGCATTTCACAGACTCTGCCGCACTCAGCGATTAACAAAACTACGTTGTCGCTGGCAGACAGCTGGGTGCTCATTGCCTTGTAAGCCCTGGGGGTTGTCTTTGATTCGAGGTGAGGACCTTGGTGTCTTCAACAGTTGGGAAATCTGCTGCCCTGGACACCATGCAAATAGATTGCTCGGAGTTTCCTGTTTTCATTCAGATGTGTACAAATTACCTCAACATGCCCCTTCCCCCCCCCCATTTTTTTCTAGAAAACACTAAGGTCTGAAAGAAACTCTTGTTATATTGTTGCCACTTAGGTTTCACCGAGCCTGCATTATCTCCTCACAGCTTTAATGACTTCCTGCTGAGAGAGAGTTCTGGAGCCGTCCTGGCAGCCGGGCTAAGAATAGCATTAAATGCAAGGTTATCTAGGCATTACACTCACTGTAACATGCAATTAACTCTCCTCTTCCATTTTCATTACACAATTATTCATTAATGTCAATTTAATTTTATGCATTGTTCTACATGACCGAAGGCTGATTACGGGCCTTCTCACTCCAATATCCCAAGTTAACTGGTGCCAGCCGCACTCGGGGCGGCCTAATTGCAATTTAGCCCAGACAATTCCTCCCATTTTTGCCCTCCAGTAATGGAACAACAGATCACGGCCAGGTGAAGATTTTTAAGGTGGAAATAAAGCACAGGCTACCAAACACTAAAGTTCAGAAAAAGCCCTTTCCCTTCTTTGATTTAATGGAATAAAGGCTCCCTGGAAAAATTAAATGAAGCCAGTTTTTTCTTCTTCTTTTTTTTTTTTTTTCTTACTATTCTGTTTTTGGGAGCTGTGGTTTAGTAGTTTTAACCTAACTACCCAACTCAGAGTGTACCCTGGGTCTCAGGACCCCACTGGCCTTCTTTAATGAAGCATCATTCATCATAACACAAGGCTGTGCTGTCCACACCTAGGAAGGTTGAATGATAATACAGAAGCCACGGGAACATCGGATGGTCGCTTCCGCATATTACATGGGATTTCTTGACACGCATGAATAATTATTTGTTGTTGTTGCTCTTTGAAAATACGAGCAGGTTGTAGGGTTCTGAAGTTCAGTATTTTTTTTTTTTTAACAGCGATCACTGAGTGGTTTTTTGAACAGCATCCCTCAGGTGCTAGAAATGAAAAGAATCTTGCTTCTCTCAAAAGCTGCCAACGATAGTCCTTCGACTTCAGACACGTTCATTAGCCGTCCACCTTAAAACGCCAGTGGTGCTGTAGACACAAAGGGATTCGGGTCCTCACACAGCCTGGTGTCCGAGTCCTTCCCATTATCTCACACTGTCATTGAATCTGCACAAACAGCTCATCATTAGCCTTTCTAGTCTTGCCAGCAGACAATGGTGAAAAATTAAATTTTAAAGAAATATTGAGGAAGATGGGACTGCTCCCCGCTTTCTGTAGATGGTTGCTGTTTTGTTAAATCCAGGGGAAGGTGTGTCTCTGGGATAATGGAAGCTACTAAAAGTCTGGAAGAAGTATAAACTCTCTCACCGTGGGTGACAGATTCAGTTCAAAGGAGGGTTCCATGCCAGCTTCTTTGCGAACCCCAGATGCTCAGGACGTATGCAGAAACTTAAGCAGCTATGACGCCCAGGGCAAGGCCACGAGACTCCTCTTCTAAAGTGACAATAAAGCAAACAAGGCACAAATAGGCGTGACTGCCCCTCCCTTTTTGCCACTGTGGGTAAAGCTGTGTCAGCATTTCCATTTGAAACCCCCATTTTCAGGCCTTTATAACTCAACCATAAAAATCAGTTCCAAGCAAAAACTTGGCATGCAACGTTTCAGCCTTAGAGTGAACTTTTTTATTTTTTCACAAATTGTCAAAGGGGAAAACAAACAAACAAACAAACAAAAAAAACAGCCCTCTGGCTATTTTTACTTTTTTTTTTTTTTTTAAGACACAAAAATAGAAAACAGAAATGGACTGGTTGTGCACTTTTTTGGAACTCTTACGAAAACATTTATAGTCCATTATAAGCCTGAGTGTTCTTGGAGAGCTCCAGGTTTTCTCGACAGATGATTTTATAAGACTAACATCACATCACCAGTGCTTGCGAGGTGACGTAGCAAAAACATTCTCGGCTATCTCTCTTTCCCATCCCATGGACCAGCCCTGCCTTATAAACGGATGTGACAGTTGCGATGTACACAACACTGAGTGGTTGTGGTCTATTAGCTCAATAATCCATGCTCTGGAGTATCTGTCAATATAAATCTAGCCAGTGGACCGCAGAAACTGGGAAGAAGCTTCCACAGTTGGTGGAGCAATTGCTGTGTGTTCTAACATCCTCTAAATATGTAGGAAAACAATTGAGCCAGCGTGCGAGCTTTCAGACTCCTTGGAAAGCAAGGGGCCGAGTTCCCAGTTGACGTAACTCTAGGGAAGGATGAAATAACTTTTAAGAGCAGCCCGCAGAACTTAATTCACATGATTCAGACAGAGTTGTGCAAGTTTGGTGATACAAACCGCCGGTGGTAACAGAATCACGCTTGTGGCTAACCGTGACTCACCCCATTGTTCAAAAATACAGAGGAGGTCTGGGAGCGGCTTGCCGTGTTTTGACACCACGTGGGCTCTAACAACTTGGTACAAGCAGCCGACAAGTTAAGGACAGTGGCAGTGAACTAACTGAAAAGGAGTCTCCCTCAAACTTTGTGAGCTTGTCGTTTGGTCAAAAACATAGTAACATCGTCCTTGTCATCATCGCCATCATTGTTATCTGTATTCAGGTTGCTTGTGTTAAATTCCATGGAGACAGTAACCACTGAATTTACTCCACTCGCTCCCCCACCCTTGATTTTACACTTAATTTATATGTTACTAATAGCCAGCTGCTGTCTAAAGCCTTTTTGATTCATGCTCTGTTTGCTTTCCCTCTGTGAGGTTTATGGTCAAGGGACCTAATTTGCTGGCTTCATTATAAACTGCATTTTGGACAAAATATGAACTAATGGGGTTGAATTTAGGCCCTCAACTTTGCCTCAAAAGTCAGACCATGGCTTTCTAACAAAAAGGTACTTAGCGGTGTCATTGGAGCATTTAGCTTCCTGAAGTTCACATATGATTAGAAATTAAATATCTAAAAATCCATTTATTTGCTTAATAACACTGCCAAATTGAACCCGTCTGTGGTTTCTACATTATAAAGCCACTAAAGGACTCTTTTGAGGTAGTGTGTGTGTGTGATTACTAACTTAATAGGTTTCAACCAGCACCACTCAAATCAAATCATCGTTCCTCACAGACTGTGCACCCAGTGTAGCACTGCCCCGTGTCAGGCACTGGGGGATGCCCAGTGTTCTGCTTTCTTCTCTGATCGTGCTAATCATGCTGTAGTTTAATTATCTGAGTGCAAGTCTGCCCTTCAGTCCCCACTCCCTGTCCCTTCATGGAGTTTGTGTATATGTGCGTCCCACGCCCACAGCACGGAACCGGCCAGCCTGCGCACAGTGGGTGGCTCATACTGGCTGAGTGCTTTAAGACAGGCCGTGTCCCATGTGCTAAGCATGTTATCTGAGAAAAGCTCTAAAACCCTCCCAACAAACTTATGAGGTAGGTACTGTCATATTCACCACTCGGCAGGTGAGGAAACAGAGGTACACGGAGGCCCCTGACTGAGGTCCTGTGCCAGTAAGAGACGTGGCTGTGGAACAGGGAAGAACAAATCTGACTCCATATTAGATCTGTTCCTTTGGCTCTGATCTTGTGCTCTTTTCCTGTGCTTACTTATTCTGGTTCTACCCCTTTTGTAAAAGAATGTTTTCTATTGCCTGAAATGTACAGAATAGCCCATTCTCAAGGCTCTGACCTGTAAGGGCATAACACTTTTCCACTCATATGGAGAAGGGAGGTTGCAGAGCAGAGGATAACATTTTGTTGTCTTGTTGGAGGCTTACAGGAACATCATTACCTGACCTACATGGACATGCGTAAGAACAAAGGATTCTGATGCCAAAAAGTTTGCAACAACCAACCCTCCCCTCCCCTTAGTTTAAAGGACTTAAATTCTGACTTGGGGAAGATGGTTCTCTAGGACATTAGTCTGCCATCTTCTAGGTCGACTGGCCTTCCGATTAAAGTCGTATTCCTTGCCCCAACACCTTGTCTCCCAATTTACTGGCCTGTTGAGTGGCAAGCAGAATGAGTTTGGGCTTGGTAACAGCCGGGATTCACACTGAGGCATCTGTCAACAACTCCATACTCTTCTGCCTCCCTCAATGTGCACTGATTCTAGGACAGAATGCCTGTCCTTAAGGATTTGATAATATGGTTGAGCTGATGAGTACACACATGGCACACACCTGGGTAATGAATGAAATGTAAACACAACTCAAAGACAGAACATGGTATTCAGTTAACTGTATGGCTCAGAAAATCACCTTCTTTGAGTTTGTTCAACCATCTAGGAAATGGAATGTGTTGATAAGAAGGGCATTGCTGTTTCAGTGTGGGAGAGCGCTACGGCGTACCCCGCCCTTCGCAATGCACCAACTGGTCCCATGTCCTTCCTGGGGCTTCCTGAAGTGGGGAAGCTGCTGCAGTCGGGGGTCATCAGAGTTGAAGGATCAGGGGGGACATGAGTGGCAATTCTCCTGTATTTAGCAGGAGCTGGTGCCTGAGTTTAACTGGCTGGCAGTCCTGGATACCGGAGATTCCATCAACGCATGCATTTCTTGGATTAATAACTGAGCCTCTGATGTTACAATCCAGAGAATCCAGCTAAGCTTAGTGATTCTTTCCCTATCTCCCCACAAAAGGTATTTAGCCAATCTCTGCATATTTCCTAAAATCTGGTCCAAAAATATATGTGTTCTGAAAACACCAAATTGACATCCAGCTAATAACAAGATAGCAGATCATAAAACAGTCAACGGGATTCAACTGGTGGAGCCACACACTCTTGGAAAAAGACACCCACATTTGGAATTCCACTTGAGATACTCATATCTGGCTGAGTTCTCTGCCCGATCGGGGCCCACAGCACGTAGACTCAGAAAAGGAGCTCTTCTCTCAGGGAGTGCAGGTCTTCCAGGCCGAGGACTTGAGCTGGTAGCTCCTGTCCCGCCGGCTAGATTGGAGATGCTCGACATTCGCGGTGGGAGGTATCTCACCGTAGTTGTTTAGATTTTTAGAGGGGAAAATTTTTTTAAAGCATCATATCAAAAATGTTTTCACAAGTTAGAAAGGTGTACACTTTTTATGTGCCTTAAAATGAGAGAATTTAGTATTAGAAGGTCTGACCGTTCCCCCAAGAGGCCATCCTTATTTGACAAACGGGGAACCTTAAACCCTGTGAGGGTGAGCACGTGCCAGTGCTGAACACACGCATCACACCGGGCTCTCCCAACCCGCACGCACTCCGGGGCTTTCTCTAGCTCACTGTGCTCTCTCCTAATCTGTCTTTGAGGCCGTTCAGATGATTAGGGCTAATTAGAGAGAGGTCTCGTCGGTATGGATAATTAGCAGAGAGGTACCAGCTTCGAGTCAGAAATCCCAGGCTTTCGTCCAAACGCTCACTACCTGAAAGACTTAGAGTAAATCACGTAACTTTTTGCTCCTCAATTTCCTCATCTGCAAAATGTGTATAATAAGAGGACCAGTGCATCAAAAAAGATACTAAACGGGAACTTGTTTAATGGGCCATAAAGCACTCTGCAAATCTAGTTGTAAAAAAGGCTGAAAATACGATTTTAAAATGTGATAATGTTTGTATTGACATGGTTTATATCCGTGTATAAGTTCTCTCCTCCCACTCCCCCCTAAAATAAAAAAACAAACAAGAAATTAGTTTTAGAACAGACGGCATTCCTGCCAATTTTTTATTCTAAATTGAGTGCTCTTGGAAGGTTACAAGGCACAAGAAACGGCACATTCTAAATCATTCCTGTTGAAATACATCAACATACTAACAGGGGTGGTTTCAGGGTAGTAGGAACGTGGGGAATCGCTAAAAAAAATTCCTTTATATTTTCTCAATTATTGATAATGAAAATGTATTAGTCTTATAATTAAGCAAAAAGCATTTAAAAATCAATCTTACAGTACATTTGTAAAGGTCTCCGCTTGATAGCAATAATAATTGCTTCCATTTATCCGCGGCTTACCATGTGCCATGTACTTTACATATATTGCTTTATTAAATTTTTAAAAAATCCTGCCTGCGTGATAAGTATTATTTGCTCCATTTATAGATGATGGCCTGAGGCTCAGTGAGATTAAATCACTTGGCCAAGACGGCACAGCAAACTCCACGGAGCCTCTGATTCCCCAGCCGGGGCTTTCTGGCTGCGCCCGGCCACACGGCTGGCTTGAGGTTGGGGTCTGTGTGTTTCACCGTCCTTCCCCCTCTGAATGCCATGGATGCAGCAGGTTGCCGAACCAGAACTTGGCACGGTAGACAGAGGCCTGGCTCCTTGTGTGGCCGAAGAACTGGGCTCTGGTTCTGACTTGGCCGATGAAGAGCTGGGGTTTGACCTCAACAGACCCTTCACTTCTCTGGAAACAGATTTTTCCTTATCAAACAAAGGGCTTGGGCTAAATAAATGGCTTTCAACCCGGGTTTAGCTGCAAGGCCAGCCCACTTTTTCTTTTCCAATGAAATGTTAGTTGCCTGGCCGGGTGTCAGGGTCTCCTTGGCCTTTGAGATCCAGAACAGGTGACTCACACCTGAGCCCATGCCCTGTGGGAGTCCAGTTCCCATGGCCTCGTCCCGCGGGCCCCACTGTCGCTGCGGAGGGGTCAGGCGTCGCCTGTCCTGCACTTCATTGAGTCGAGCATAAAATTTAGCTCTTCACCTTAATTTCACCCTCAAAGACCAGCAACAACAGTCATGAGTCTGTGTGTAAAGAACAATTTACTGGTTATTTGGGCAAGGTGGAGAGGTTTACAGACAAATACAAACAAATAGCTTCAATTTCCTATTAGACATCCATGTCACTGAAAGCTTTTTGTCCTTTTTAAAAAGTCCAGGCTCCCGTCTCCGGTCCTGCTGCCCTCCTCCCCTCTCTCCTTCTCCGGGTCCCTTCCTTCCATCTCTGACCATCCCAGATTTCTGTGTCTCATGCAGAGGAGATTAACCCTCTCTTTGTGGCTTTTCATTGGCTCATTTTCCCTCCCAAGCAGCTAATCCTGTCCTTCTCCTAAAGAAACTAGCCATGTCGAGGATTCTGTGTGCTAGGGGTTGACTACATATATATATATATATATATTAATAATGCATCATTTGGTACTTTAATATATAAAATTTATGAAGAGAGAGGCTTTCGGTCTGAGGCCGCACAGGACAGCCCAGCACCTCGCTTTCTGAGGTAGCCTAGTGCTCAGAGAAGCACGGCTGGGAACCACTGGACTCGGTCATCTTTAAGGCGGAATCCTCCATGAAATAGTCCCTTCCCTGGCTCTTCCCACACACAGTTAGCCACTTCCTCCTTTGAAACCCCACTTTGCCCCAGGTGGAGGTCAGGCAGAGTAGCCAATACCGGGGACGTATGTCTTGTTGTGAGTATCTGTCTCCCCAGCTAGGCTGTTGCAGGAGAGGGGTGTGTATTACCATTAATCGCTGTACACCAGGTACTTGCTGAGCGGGCCATAGTGATGGCCTGGGGGTGAGAACACGTGACTGTGTGTGACCACTCAGTCACAGGTTAACCACCCTGCAAAGGAGTCAGCTGAAAGGGGCCATGCAGACAAGCAATACACAGGCATTATGCTTGGAGGGGAAACCGTAAAAACACCTTGCTCTCTGTCCTCCCCTATACGATATCTGTAGCATACGTTGTGCTTGGGGGTGGAAAGAAGTTCTGCTGGAAAGCTTCATTCTTCAACTTTGTGTGATCAGCCCAGTTGGCTGTTTTATTTAGATCATTTTGTGACAGCCCATGTTTGGATTAGTGCTGGGCATAAGCAAATGGCAGTTCTTTATCCGTTCTGAAACGTTCAGATGGCTCACCGAGGTATCGGTGCAGCTGTTGCAGAATGTGTAAGGGCGTTAGGCACTGAGCGGGGGAGGAATCTGGTGCCAGGCGTTTCTGGCAGTGGCGGCAGGTCTCGCCGTGATCCCGGGAGGAAGCTATGATGAGTGGCAGGGCCCGGGCTGGGGCCCGGGGTTGGGGACGTGCTGGAGTAGAATCTTGGACTTCAGCGCAAGGAAGGAGGGAAAGGAGCTTTCCTCTTGAGTCACAATCGTTAACAGTCATTCCTGAAATTCCATTTCAGTAACTAGGAGTGAAGTGTTCATAACCCGCAGTGATTTTATCTGCAACTTTGTTTCGTGGAGCCCCTCCCTTCGTCCCTCCCGCCCTCCCTCCCTCCTTTTCCCGTCTGATCCGATGATGTAAACCAAAGAGAACTTACTGCCTCTACCCTCACGGGCTTCTGGGGAGCACTAATGCCCTTTAGCTTTCATATTCTGGAAATTTTTCGATGGGAGGGGCTTTGGTCCTCTTATGTCCATTACTGTCCTAATTCTTCTTATGATGGAACTGACAGATAAGGAGAATTACTGTGATGATCTCTCAGGGTAAGTTACCAAGGTAGGAAGCTTTCACATTGTCCAGTCATGTGCACATACTTTGTTTCTCTCTTTCCTTTTCCATTCTCCCTGCACATAAACACATACACAGAAAAATAGGGTTACTAAGTTAGAGCATAGTGCTGGGGAAGCATGGGTAATTTTTCTGGATGGCTGTTCCAAAGGAAACACAATAATTAAATAACAGACGAAGATTAGCTCTCAGTCAAGTGTTGATATATATGTATATACATATACATATAGATATACATATACATATACATATACATATACATATACATACATATACATATACATATACATATACATATACATATACATACAAAAATGTAAAGCTTGTAATGCTTACCCATTAAAGGTCGGCGTCTCTTTTAACTATTCATACTGGTAAGGGTTTTTTTTAACAGAGCTACATGCCACATATACATTTGGGAGTCTCAAATGTGCAAGTTTCTGACCATTAGATACCGTTCCCACAGAGCACTGGGCAAAACCAACTTCTCTGTGAAAGACATAACTTTGCAAAGGATATTAAGCAGACATTCTGTCATACACTCATTTATTTATTGCATCCCACAAACATTTCTTAAGCACCTTCTTTGGGGTTTGAGAGTCTCCATAAATAATAGCATCCTCCCCTACCTCATGTCTAGGATCCTTTCAAAGAGAGACGCACAGCCAGAAGATCGGCAGATCAAGCAGCAGTTTTATTGCTGATAAAGTTGATTGGAGAAATGGCCATACCGACTTGCTAGCATGATCACCACTCTGAGTTAGATTCGTTGCCCAGTTTGCTCACTGAGCTTCCAGCACACAGTGGAGCCAGAATGTAGATTTCTGAAGGCAGGCAGACTCCGTCCCTGAAGCATCCCATGATCATTTGCCAAACCTGCTGTACTGGTCAGGGTTCTTCAGAGAAACAGAACCAACAAGGTGCATTCATATAAAGAGACTTATTATAAGGAATTGGCTTTCATGATTATAAGGCTGAGAAGTCCCTAGACCTACAGCTGGCACACTAGGGACCCAGGAGAGCCAGTGTGTCGTTCCAGTACGAGAACTAGCAGGCCTGAGACCCAAAGGAGCCAATGCTTCATATGAGTCCAAAGGCCAGAAAAGACCAATGTCCCAGCTCAATCATCAGACAGAGGAAGTTTTTTTTTTTTTTTAAATTAGCCTTTTTTTACTATTCAACTTTGATTAACTGGACAAGGCTTACCTATATTGGGGAAGACAATCTGTTTTACTGAGTTTAGAGATTCAGATGTTATCTCATAATCACACATAATAATGTTTGTCCAAATGTCTCTGCATTCATGGTCTAGTCAAGTTGATCCATGAATTACCCATCACTCTTGCCAGCTAGAGAAGTCCCCCCCTCTTTTTCCAAGGAGGCATGGAGGAGAGAAAGCAGAGAGCAGGGAGCCAGGCAGAAGCCTGGATGGAGTGATGCACTGAAAGGTATTCCTGTGGGAACCTTGGGTGTGAAGAAATAAGGGTTCTTGCAAGCCGCAGGCACTCTATTAGACAATAGAAATACAAAAATGAATATGAAAAGTCTCTGATCTCAAAAACCACATGAGCAGAATAAAGCCTCAGAATATGTGTTTCAGTACAGTGTACTGAAGGCTAACAGATAAAGGTATGTACAAAAGGGCCAGAAGGGGGCACAGCACTGAATAACTCATTTCCCTAGTGTAAAAGGCTTCTGTGCAGGGTAACACCGCATTTCACCTTCCGCGTACCACACTCCGACTGACTCGACACACACCCATGAACATGCATGGCCCATGGGCAGTGTAAATCTTGCTACAGGAGCGCCGGGTGCAGGGACCAGGGTGGGATTAGAGGATTTAACCAAATGGTGGCTCCTCCACGGGGCAGATACACCGGGATGCTAGCATGTGGGACAGTGATGGAAAATTCTCTGATTGTCATCACTACTGCATATTAACTATTACCCAGTTAGCTCTGAATTCCTCAGATGCTGGTTTTACAGGTTGGGAACGATCTGAATCTTTTTTGCTGCTCTTCCTGTTGGCCTGCTGCCAGAAGGGGAGGCCCAGGGGAATAACAGACAATGAGATGCCGACCGGTTGACCCCGTAAATCTGAGATGTTGTAGTCTCCTGGGAAGACTCTAGCATTTGAGGTTGAAGGATCTGGATTCAAGTCCCGGCCTCATTATTTACTGGCTCTGTGACCTTGGGTATGTCTTTACACCTATATGAGATTATATGAAATGAGGATGTTAATAATAATAATGATACTTTATAAACTTACACCAAAGATGAGATTAGATAAAGTGTAACGGTGCTCTGAAAACTACAGTGTTCCCCAACGTCAGTTACTGTCTGATGAGACCTTTGGTGCAGTTGCAGGTTAAAAGAAATGGGTGAAACACTGCAGGAGTCTTTGGTGTATCCCCTTTTTTCCTGCTCCCCAAATACTGAATTCTGTCCCTTCATACATGCTGATACCCTCCCGCCCCTCAGAGAAATACATGTGAAACAGCGACCAGGGCCGTAAAGTGCTGCATTAACGTGGAGCCTCTCAGCCCAACACGCTTTGCAGGCTGATTGCTAAGATGCTGTTAAACCAAGTACACTCAGTTTACTCAGTGTGGGACTTTGTCTCACCCAGGATAGCACTCCTCACTGCCAGGCCTCGGCAAAGGGTACATCCAGGGGTATATATGTAATACAGTAAACTAATACAGTGTTTTGTGTCAATTATATTTCAATAAAACTGGAGAAGATATTTTTAAAAATTCAGTGCTATTGACTGCACCAAACATGTCTAGCTTCCTGCCTGTCAATCTTAAAGTGACAAAGATGAAGAAACATGGGACCTGGTTTCAGGGGGAAGCACACACCCACTTAAAATGCAATGGGCTGTGCAGTACTTGGAGCAGGAATAAAGAATGAAGGCTTTGGAAAGCGTGGGTGGGAGAGATCTCAGGTATGTTAGAGGTTTTAAAGGTCATAAAAAGATCACAGGGACGATGGAACTTGATCAGAGTCTTGGAGGGTGAGGAAGAGTCTGCACAAGCCCTTGGGAAAAGGGAAAAGGGAAAAGGCAAGAGCTAAGGGAAGAGTTGACGGCCATAAAGAGGAAGCAGAAAATGACCAGTGAGTCATTTACCTGAGGGGCAGGTGATGCTCAGATTGAGAAGAAAGGCTGAACTTTTAAACTCTGGGGAATTTGAAAGCAGCTTTAAATAGAAGTTAACAACATGACCATTTGGTTTCAAATTCTGGCTCTGCCACCGGCTAGCTGTGGGGTTTGGGGACATTACATGACCTCTCTCTGCTTCCTCATCTGGAAAATGGAAAACGATGTAAAGTATCCATCTCAAAGATTATTATGAGGGTTAAATTAGATAATAGCTGTAAAGTGCTTTGAACAGTGTTGGGTACATAGTAGGTACTCAAAAATAATTATTATTAAACTGTTGTTATGGACTGAATTGGACTCAAAATTCATATGTTAATGTCCTTACTCCCAATCTACCTGTATTTGGAGACAGGGCTTTTAGGAGGTAATTAAAGTTAGATAAGGTCATAAGGGTGGGGTCCTAATTCAGTAGGATCCGTGGCCTTATAAGAAGAGAAAGAGAGATCTCAGTCTCTCTCCACGTACATGAAACAAGGAAAGGACCTGTGAGCATGCAGTCAGAAGGCGGCCCTCTGCAAGCCAGGAAGAGAGCTCTCACCAGAACCTGACCACACTGGCAGCCTTCAGAACTGTGAGAAAATGAATTTATGTAGTTTAAGCCACTCAGTCTATGATATTTTGTTATAGCAGCTTGAGATAACAATTACACTTGTAGACTAGGAATCGCAAACTCAAATGGCAATAAAATGACACCAGTAATATCATTAAATGAAACAACTTGTTCTTAGAAATGCACCAGTATACACTTAACGGAGAAAGCTCAATAGTAAACTAAAACTGGGAGCATTTGGCAGATACCTGGGAGTGGTGGAGCCTGGTGAACTGCAGAGTGACGGCCAGGTCAAAAGGTTGTGGCTAGCACTTGGGTCGAATTAATTGACTCAACTGTGTAAGAAACTAGGCCTAGCATTTCAGGACTCTCTGATATTTTAAAGAAAAACTAGACTGGTTTTTTTTTTTTTTTTATTGGGGTGGTGGGATTTCTAAATTTTAAAATGTTGGCCAAAATACGGTGAGGACATAACAGTAAAACCTGGCCCCTAAGCTCCTCCATCAAACCTGCCCAGAGACTAGTGCTTGAAAAGATGTCTGGGGAGAAGTGACCAGTGACAGGGAGATTGGCTGGGATGGAGAAATGCCAAGATGGGAGGTGGGAAGAGACCAAGATTTCCAGTCAGACCTAAATTTAAGCTCCGTTTTAGCTCTGTAGCCAATCTTTGAATCTTTCTGAGACTCAGCAATTTTTTTCCAACAGACAAATGGTGATGAAAAGAATGCCAGTGTTCCATGGTTCTTGATGGAATGAATGGAAAATGTACACAGAGTGTCTAGCAAGCCCTTGAAAATTGTAGCTCTTTCCCTTCTCCTTGTTGACAGGTAAGAGTGTGAGCCAGCGGAGTAAGGCTGGAATGAAGCCGATGCCATGAAAACATGGTGGCCACAGGATGCCTAGGATTTGACTGGATGAGGAAGACTTTAAAACTGATGACTCTTGGCAGGGAAGGGATACTGAAGCTGTTAATTCATTCACAAGAGGGGAAAGATTAATCACTTGTGTTTTAGAGAAATTGAACTTGAGGCATCGATGGAACCTTTGGGTGGAAAGTTCCTCCTGATGGTAAAATAAGTGTGTGAAGACAGCTGTTAGGGCTAGACAAGTAATTAGTTGAACCATGGGAGTGTCTGGGAGTTTTCAGAGACTAAGTAGCATAAGGAGATAACCGGGCTCAGGACGGCCGAGAATTGTGCAACGAGGGGATGAGTAATGGAAGAAGAGCCAACCTGGGAGAGTGAGGAGGGGCAGCCAGAGGCGTGCCCATCAAACAATGAGCAGGTAGTGATGTGAGCACAGGGAAGGAGCATTCGGAGAAAGAACAGATTATTACAGAAATACCAGCAGAAAGAGAATGAAAACGAAAACCCTTGGTTTTTGTAATTTGAAGTTTGCCAGTGACTTCTCGGAGAGTGGTTGATGAGAAAACTAACCCCAGGTGGTCTGTGCTGGGGACACCACCATCCGCCCTTTTTATCTGCACCTCCCTAACTCTCACGGTGACACTAACTCATCAAGGAAACATTAAATGATGTTTAATGCAAAAAAAGGTACACCTACATTTAGGATGAAGTATTTCTAGAAAATATGCTGTAAATTAAACCTTGATTTTCTTGTAGACAGAATGATTTAGAGGAGAATTATGCTCTTAATGTAGGGCCTTGTGCCCAATGTTTTATAGGCATGAGAGAAAACTCCATATTGAATTAATTAATTATGAATGATAACCATGTATAATATAAAGCCTTTTCAAGTATACATAATTAAACAGTGTAATACAAAAACCAATTGCATAAATTATATTTAATATGATGGAATAGCATAAATATTAAACAAAGTTGTTATTTTATCCCTGACATCCTTTCTCATTGGCAGGTGATGGGGATTTCACTGTCATAGAATCAGAAAGCATCCTTTGGAAAAGTTTTCACAGCCATTTCTGAGAAGACTTTGGAGGCTATTGGGGCTGCTTGATGCCTTTACAAAGAATTTGATGAGCTTTGCTTTGACTCTCTCTTTTTCTTGTGATAGTTTCCAGAGTAAGTGCTGTTGGCCAAGATGTTACCTTTTCTGCTAACGTCAAGAATAAATTTCTGCTTTCCTAACCTGCTCTCTTACCACGACTGGCACCCTTCCCTTATACTGTGAGGTTATTCATGGAGTATAGACTTTGAATTCCACATAAGCCACCTTTTAAAATGTTGATAGAAAATTATATCCAAATTAAGCTCTATCCAAATCTGTGGCACGTTTTGGTGAATCCTTGTAATCACTGGCTTGACCCTTTCTCTAAAATTTCCCTTTGAAGTTGTGCCCTATGTGATTATAAAGAAATAAGACAGATGTTTTAATAGGCATTGAGAATTTCTCGTTTAGAATAGCAAGTGTTTATTTGTGTTGTACTTTAGAATTTATACAATGCTTCCTATAGATTAACTCATTGTAGTCTCAAAGTGTTCTCTGATGTGTAATAGCAGGGCTATTATTATTGTATCTAATTGTTACAGCTGAAGTTTGAGGATCAATGAGATTAAATATCTCCTGCTGAACAACAGACACAGTTAATAAGGGACAGAATGAGGGACTAAAACCCTGGTCCTCCAGCTCTTAAGTTGATCTCTTTCCAAAAAACTGTCCCTTCTAATGAGCAGTCCCCATTTCCCTTGGGATGCTGTGCACTTATTCAAATGTTAATGTAATTGCTCAAAATATTTTTAGAAAATTTGTTTTTAAGGGTGTTTTCTCTGTCATGCTAGAAATTTCATCTCAACATCATACACACACACACACACACACACACACAAAATAGAGAGAGAGAGAGAGAAAGAAAAAAGAGGACACTAATGAATTCATCTACAAAACAGAAACAGACTTGCAGACATAGTAAACAATCTTATGGTTACTGGGGGAAAGGAGGTGAGAAGGAATAAATTTGGGAGTTTGAGATTTGCAAATGTTAACCACTATATATAAAAACAGATTTGAAAAATTTCTTCTGTATAGCACACAGATCTATATTCAATATCTTATAATAACCTTTAATGAAAAAGAATATGAAAACAAATACACGTCTATATATTCATGACTGGGACATTGTGCTGTACACCAGAAATTGATGCATTGGAACTAACTATACTTCAATTAAAAAAAGCAATGAATAAGTGAAACTAAAAAAAAATTATCCACATTATTCACTGCTTAGAGCTCAACCATCTTCCTCTCAGAGCCTGAGGTGTCTGTGCTGCCGTTGTCTGTGGTGGATATTTGGGAGGGGTCTACACATGCATGAGCTGAGCCAGGGAGCCAGACTGAGACTAAGGATCAACTAAGGATCAGAAAACCCTTGTGGAACCTGCCAGGCTGCAGCCGGAATAGCTGGGGACACTTGTTTGTCACTGTCCTGCTCTCTCTACTGATAGTTGATCACTTGGGTTTAGCGAGCTGGCTCCACTATTAGGAACTGCTGTGCACCAAATTGCCAGAAGTCAAGCACCACCTCTCCCTTTCTTATAAAAGCAGAGCAATGCACACAAGTATTTCCATTAAAATGATTACAACTTTATTTCCACATTTTGACTTTTATAAGTGTTTTATTTTCTTGAAAATTTTACTTATGTGAAATCTCTCATTGTTTTATAAGACCAATAAAGAATTTGGAGACCAACCTAAAATGGCATCCAGACCATAAGGGATATTGTTTCTATTGATGATAAACAGAAATAGAAGAATGTTTATGACAAACTTGAGTGAATCACCAGGTGAGGCAGTATCATTTCCTTCTGGATATCTCCATAAACATTTATTATCGTTTCCAAAGGAAAATGATGCTACTAAACTTCTCCTACCTTTCCAAAGTGGTTTATGCTTTTTGAGTAATTCTCTCCTTGTGAACATGATGGATTTGCCCTCTTCCTTCATTCACATTCTCCTTGACCAAGGCTATGTGTTTTCAAAATGGCTGACCCTAGAAAAGTATGTTAGGATACTCGACTAAAGACTTAGTTTCCAAAAAATGAGAATTTTTTTGGTAATAACTTTTAAAGGTCTGTATTTAGATTTTTCCAGGGAAGGTAAGACTGAATAAGAATGTTTGCATTTGTGTGAGTATGTATAGAGTCCCTCCTCTCAAAGGTGCCAATGGTGCCTTCTCTCCAGGGTGTGTGTATGTGTGTGTGTGTATGTGTGTGTGTGTATCTGTGTTGGGAGAAAGGAACTGGGTATACTGGAACCTGTTTTTGGAAGGTGAAAGGGGAGGCTGGACAATATTCAAGAGAGGAGAATGGTGGTGGTGGTGGTGGTGGTGATGGTGATGGTGATGGTGGTGCTGATGATGGTGGTGGTGGTGATGATGGTGGTGGTGATGGTGATGGTGTTGGTGGTGATGGTGGTGTTGATGATTGTGGTGGTGGTGGTGGTGGTGGTGGCGGCGGCGGCAGTAGGGAAAGGATGAATCCATAAGGTGATCAAAGTCTTGGCTTCTCCTGATTTTAAAATCCACTATCTAATGATGGGCTTGGAAGAGGCTCTTCAAGTGGATAAGGGAAAGTCAGTCCTTCCTTGATGGGCAGTCTAAGGCAGTAGCTACACCAATGTTTCAGGACATAAGCCAGACAGATCAGTTGCCACACTTCTTTTGGCACCCCTCTCAGGGTCATAGCAGGAAATGCTACCTATGATTCAGGGACTGGGTCTCCAACCCTGAGAGAGGAGCCTGAGAGATCCAAACAATTTGGGTACAATGCTGGAGATT